>NW_027370187.1:0-37622 GCF_046119375.1 Phyllobates terribilis
ATTCAAGATGCGGGCCTTTGGTTTCACCTTGAAGGACACCGCAAGAAATTGGTACTACCACCTTCCGGTGGGATCCATCGACACTTGGCCTAAGCTATATAAGGCCTTCCTCGACAAGTACTTCCCCGCTAGGAAGTCTACCACCTTGAAGAGAGCCATCGCCAATGTTGAGCAAGCGGATGATGAGACGCTCTATGACTATTGTGAGCGTTTCATGAGGTTGTGCGCAAGTTGCCCGTTCCATGGGTTCGACGAGAAGGAGTTAGTAATCCACCTCTACAATGGGTTACTAGATCAAGAGAGGAGGATCATAGATGCTGCTTGCAATGGTAGCGTCTTGAACTTGACGTCCGACATAGCCATGAGCCGGATCCATGATATAGCCGATGGAACGAGAAGCTTTGGTCAGACCTATTCAAGAAAGGGAGTTCATGCTGCGAACTCTAGTGCATCCGATATGAGCAATACTTTGGCCGAGCTCAAGAGCATGATCGAGACGTTGGCTTTGACTAGGACCAATGACCCGCCGGCGCGGGCTTGTGGGGTTTGCACCGATGAAACCCACCCCACGGATATGTGTCCACAACTCCATGACACTACCACCGCTGACGTCAATGCCGTGGGGGGTATGGGCCTCCTAGACCTCGTTTCAATAACCAAGGCCATAACTATAATCAGAGGTGGAACGATCATCCAGGGTTCCGATATGGTGATCCGACTGGGGCACAAAACAATTTCCGATCTCAAGCTCAACCGAACCACCAATACCGGGCTCCTTATCAACCCAACAAACCACCGGGCTACGGACCTCCTAAGCCATCTACCGAGGATATGCTGAATTCCTTGACCACTCACTTCACCTCTCATGTTCAAAAAACGGAGTCTAGCATCAAGAGCATTGAGAAGCAACTTATCCAACTTGCTGACGCGATTTCTCAATCGAATCAACAACATTCCAAAAGTTTGCCATCTCAAACGGTGGTGAATCCAAGGGCTAATGTAAGTGCTATTAGTCTACGGAGTGGTAAGGTGTGTGGAGATGCCCCCATAGCTGAATTGGGAGAAGACGAAGAAGAGGCCGCAGAAACATTTCCGCGGGCGCGACACCCCTGCCGCGATCGCGGCTCAGCTGCTGTAGAAGAATCCGAGAATTCTGAACATCCGCGGGCGCGGACACCTGACCGCGGGGGTGGATTAGCCTATGAGGTAACAAACATTGAAGAGAAGAAGGTGGAGGAGGAGTACTATGAAGATCGAGGGGACTTCCGTCTTCGCCAAGAGAACTACGTACGTCCCAATTTCCCTCCTCTCCAGGTCGAAAAGCCTCCCGCACCTTTTCCGGAAGCCCTTAAGGACAATCGAAGGCTCGTCAATGACAAAGAGCTCTTCGAGACATTTATCAAGTGCGAAGTCAACATTCCCTTGCTCAAGCTAATTAAGAGCGTGCCCCGGTACGCTAAGTTCTTAAAGGAGCTTTGCACGATCAAACGAAAGCAACAACTTAAGGGGAAACAAAAGGTGCAAGTGAGCAAAGGCGTCTCCGCGATGTTCCAATAAAAGGTGGCCAAGAAGTGTAGCGATCCAGGTATAGTAAGCATTCCTTGCACTATTGGTGAGACTAAAATAGATAATGCCATGCTAGATCTAGGTGCTTCTATTAACGTTTTGCCTTATTCTTTGTATAAGTTGCTCGGCCTAGGACCTTTGAATGAAACGGGAATTGTGATTCAATTGGCCGATAGATCTTCGGTTTACCCGAAAGGGATAGTTAAGGATGTATTCGTTATGGTTGATTATCTCATTTTTCCCGCAGATTTCTTTGTCCTAGACATGGCACAAGAGGCTAAGGACTCACTTATCTTACTTGGGCGGCCGTTTATGAAAACGGCCAACACTAGAATTGACTTAGCAAGTGGTTCACTCACTTTTGAGTTTGATGGGGATGTTGTGAGCTATAACATTTATGATGCTATGAAACACCCTAGTGATGATAACTCTTTATTCTCTATCGACATGATTGATCCAATTGTGCAAGATACGTTTGATGTATATGGTTTGGATGAGCTACAATTCGCGTTAGAGAATAGCTTAGTCGATTCATCGCAGCTAGACCTCACTATGTCTTCCGACATGCGTGAAGTTTTAGCTCATTTGGACTCGAAACAGCCATTTTTGGCCGGTGGGCCCATGTTACTAATCCCCGAGGCCGAAAGACCTCTTCCTTCTATAGTGCAGGCACCGATGATTGAGCTACAACAACTTCCGAAGCATTTGAAGTATGCTTTCCTAGGCGAGAACGACACCCTACCGGTCATCATTTCTAGCACACTTACGGGGGTTCAAGAGGCGAAGTTGGTGGAGGTGCTCAAGAAGAATGTGACGGCTCTCGGATGGACTATAGCCGATATCAAGGGAATAAGCCCTTCTACTTGTATGCATCGGATTCTCCTAGAAGACGGAGCCAAGCCTAGTAGACAACCTCAGTGGCGACTCAATCCACCCATGATGAAGGTGGTGAAGAAGGAGGTGCTGAAGCTCCTCCAAGCGGATATGATCTTCCCTATCTCGGATAGCAAGCGGGTTAGCCCTACGCAAGTCGTCGCGAAGAAAGGAGGGATCACCATGGTAGAAAACGACAAAGGTGAGATCGTTCCTACACGAGCACAAAAAGGGTGGAGGGTTTGTATCGACTATCGCAAGCTGAACGCGGTGACTCGAAAGGACCACTTCCCCTTGCCCTTCATTGACCAAGTGCTCGAGAGGCTTGCCGGACGGCCTTACTATTGTTTCCTCGATGGATACTCTGGCTACTTTCAAGTAGCCATAGCTCCGGAAGATCAAGATACGACGACGTTTACTTGCCCATTTGGTACTTTTTCATACCGCCGGATGCCATTCGGGTTATGTAACGCACCCGGGACGTTTCAACGATGTATGGTAAGTATTTTCTCCGAATACATTGAGCACTTTATTGAGGTTTTTATGGATGATTTCACGGTACATGGGGATAGTTTTGACTCTTGCCTTCACCATTTGACACTCGTGCTTGAACGATGTGTTGAGACCAATTTGGTCTTGAACTCGGAAAAGTGTCATTTCATGGTTGATCATGGTATTGTTCTAGGTCATATAGTATCGTCCAAGGGTATCGAGGTCGATAAGGCAAAGATTGATGTGATTCAGTCCTTGCCTTATCCTACTAATGTTCGTGAAGTGCGTTCCTTCTTAGGCCATGCAGGTTTTTACCGTCGGTTCATCAAGGATTTCTCCAAGATTTCCTCCCCCTTGTGCGAGTTGTTAAAGAAGGAAGTGGCGTTCGTGTTCAATGATGAGTGTAAAGGAGCCTTCGACACTCTCAAATTCCACCTCACCGAAGCGCTCATCATCAAAGCGCCCCAGTGGTCTCTTCCGTTTGAGATCATGTGTGACTCTAGTGATTATGCGGTAGGGGCGGTTCTTGGTCAGAAAATCGGAAGAGCTATGCATGTGATCTACTATGCTTCCATGACACTGAATGGGGCCCAACGAAATTACTCGACTACCGAGAAAGAGCTCCTCGCCGTGGTGTTTGCCCTTGATAAATTTCGTCAATACCTTTTGGGCACGAAGGTGATCATTCACACCGACCACGCAGCGCTTCGTTACCTAATGACGAAGAAAGATTCCAAGCCAAGACTCATTTGGTGGATTTTGCTCTTGAGCGAGTTCGATGTCGAGATAAGAGACAAGAAGGGGGTTGAGAACCCGATGGCCGACCATCTTAGTCGGATCGTCCGTGAGCATGAAGAGTTAACGTTGCGACCACTTGGAGATTTCCCAGACGAATCTCTCTACGCCCTGCATACAACATCAAAACCGCGGGCGCGGTTGACCTGCCGCGGTCGCGGATCCGATGCTGAGCTGCTCTCCCTCCGTTCCCTCAAGCCGTGGTATGCCCACTTGGTCAATTACTTGGTGCGAGAAGAGTTTCCTCCCAACATCACCAAAGTGCAAAAAGACAAGATCAAGAGCGAGGCCAAGTACTACGTGTGGGATGATCCATACCTTTGGAAGCATTGTTTGATAAGGTTATCTGAAGGTGTCTCCTGTATAATGAGGTACAATCGGTTCTCTCCTTTTGTCATTCTTATGCATGCGGGGGTCATTTTGGACCAAATAAGACGGCTCGAAAGGTATTGGATACCGGTTTTTATTGGGCGCACATCTTTCGAGACGCTTACGCGTTTTGCAAAGCTTGTGACCGGTGTCAGAGAGTCGGGAACATCTCCCGAAGAAATGAGATGTCGCAAACACCATTAATCTTTTGCGAGATTTTTGATGTTTGGGGGATCGATTTCATGGGACCTTTTCCTAACTCTCTTGGGAATATATATATCTTGCTTGCGGTGGACTATGTTTCCAAGTGGGTGGAAACAAAACAAAGGCCACTAGGACTGATGACTCGAAAGTGGTGTCTAGTTTTTTGAAGGAGAACATCTTCTCTCGGTTTGGGATCCTGAAGGCTCTCGTGAGCGATAGAGGAACTCATTTCGTGAATAGGACGGTGAGTGCTCTTCTCAAGAAATACGGTGTCACCCATAGAGTTTCTACCGCCTATCATCCCCAAAGCAATGGGCAGGCCGAAGTGTCTAATAGGAAAATCAAGGGGATTCTTGAGAAGACGGTGGGCCCTAATAGGAAAGATTGGAGTCTCTGTCTTGATGATGCTTTATGGGCATACCGTACCGCCTACAAGACACCCATTGGCATGTCTCCCTACCGGTTGGTTTTTGGAAAGGGGTGTCACCTTCCCGTTGAGCTCGAGCACAAGTCTTGGTGGGCGGTCCGGAAGTGTAACATGGAGATGAATGAAGTGGGAGAGTTCTGGGCGCTCCAAATTCATGAGCTAGAAGAAATTCGAAGAGAAGCGTATGAGAACGCTGTTATTTACAAAGAGAAGACGAAGACATGGCATGATAAGAACGTGTTGAGAAAGGACTTCAAGGCTAGAGATAAGGTCCTTCTTTACAATTCTCGCCTTCAACTTTTTCCGGGAAAGTTACGCTCTCGGTGGAATGGTCCTTATGTGGTGGCCCGTGTCTTTCCCCATGGAGCGGTGGAGCTTTACGAAACGGACAAGCACAATGTGTTCAAGGTAAATGGTCAAAGGTTGAAAACTTACCATAAGAACTTTTCTGTTGCGGTAGTTGAAGAATTGGCTCTCGAGGAGCCTGGGTCCGACGTCTAGGTCTAGAATTCTGGACCACGTCGAGCCAACGACGTTAAACAAAGGCGCTGCTCGGGAGGCAACCCGCGGTGTGAGGTTAGTTTACTTTTTCTTTTTCCCCCTTATTATTATTTGTCCTCTTTTGCTGCATTGAGGACAATGCGTGATTCAAGTGTGGGGGAGGGATTTGGTATTCATGTCTCATACATATAGTTTGTTTTTTTGAGTCTTTCTACCTTGTTTTGTTGATTTTGTGTTTTAGTTTCTTTTTGGTGTTTTGCTGTGTTTTGTTGAGTCGGTTGTTGCATCCCATGATTTGCATTGTTGATTGTTTCTTATACGAGTGCGTATGCTTTGGATCTTTTGAGTATGTTTTGGTTCTTCAAGGTTGCAAATGCATTATGTTGATGATAGTGTTTTATTATGATGTGGACATTTATTTGGAGCATGCGGACTTTGATAGGACTATGTATGGGCCGATTCTCATTACTTAGGCGTGTTGTCACTTAGGAGGCTCTTCTTTGGGTGTTTGCTTTAGAACTTGCTTATATGTCTTTTTCGAAGCCCTAGGTGCTGAGGTTTTTGCATAACACTTGATTGAGACGGGAAATTGTCACATTATTGAAAAACACAAATAAAATAAAAGCATGCAAAGAACACGCCGTACTGTTTAGTGCTTATAAATAAAAGAAAAACTTCTAACGTTTGCCTGATGAGCACGATATCCGAGGTTGAAACAACACTGAGGTTTTGATCCTCTGATGGATACGTGAAAAAGTCTTATAAAAATTGGGCCGGTTCGAATAAAAAACGTCTGGGTCCCCCAAAAAATAAATTCCAAATAAAGTGCTAGTATATTTTGTGACCTATGAATGTCTCTTGACTTGTTTCGCACCTTTCCATGTGGTTAGTCTTAGATGTGTTTGCATGTTTTTAAGTGCCATTTAAGGATAGAGCATGAATTCGTGGGGGCATGTTTGGTATGTGGGTTTAGGATCTTATATTTGTCTATCATTGGACGATGCATGCTAGGATGAGAAAATGTCTTTGGTATAATTTAACATAATTTTCATACATATATCATTTGGACTAAGACAACCATTACATACTTTTTAGATCTATTGTGAATGTGCTTGCGTAAGATTCAGAACAGGCAAAGAAGGGGGTGTGTGCAACATGTTTGGTTTCGTCTTTTTGGGTAGTCTCTTGTAGGGTCGGAGTCTTTGTTGTTTTTGTTGAAAACATGTGCTAGAGAGAGATTTTTGGATGCATGGTTGGAGAGTTTGAGTTATCCTCGCCCAGACCTTCAAGCTTACTCGAGGACGAGCAAGATCTAAGTGTGGGGGAACTTGATAGGCGCAATCTTGATGGCGCCAAAGGAGCACCTAAGACGGCAAAAAGGGGCGTTTTCACTCACTTGGGCAACATAATGAAGCTTACAAGGCGTCGGTAGCGAAGTCGCCAAAGTACGCTAGAAGCCGAGGGAAAACACACTTACAGAGGCAAAACCGCGGGCGCGGCCAGCCGGCTGCGGTCGCGGTTCTCACCGTTCCGGTCACATGTGCTCAGAACCATCCGCGACCGCGGCTCCCTGCCGCGCCGCGGACCTCCCGGATGGAATTTTCCCTTTTGACCATCTTTTGTAACTCTTTTTCTCTAGATAGTCAATTTGGAGTAAATTAGTACTTGGACCATTCTTATGTAACTCCTAGCTCTTAATGGGTCAAAGGGGGAGTTTAGAAAACTCCATTTTAGGGAGGAGGTTTTTAAGGGGTTCTTAGGTTGATTTTCTATTATCCAATTTTCTCAAGTTGTAATCTCAAAAAAACTCTCTCATTTGTACTTTGTTTTTGCTAAGAAGTAATGGAGAACTAAGCTCTTTTGAGTTCACTTTGAAATTTTAAGCACTTGACTTGGGTTATTGTGGTAAGTTTCTTGTCCCTTTGTTCTTATCTTTCTTAGAAATTGTTTTTAGATCTCTTGCGCTTAAACTCATGATTGTTTTATATTGATTTATCTAGAATGGACAACTAGGTTTATTGATGTTTTCCAATTTGCTAGGTTTAGATGATTCTATTTGAAGAGTCTAAACCTTTTTTGTAGCAAACCCTTTTCTCATGAACTATTTGTGATTGATTTTAGGGTAGAGATCTTAGATTCATGTCAAGTACCGACTATTTGTCAATGGTATTGCATGAACCTACTTATCTTTGTGCTTTATGCAATTATGCTATTAAATCTAGGTATTTCCGTGGTTGTAGCATGATTAGGGCCTCTAGGACTATTTGGACTAGTTGCTAATTATGAACAAAGAGTAGGACATTTTGCTTTGATTTGAACATTGGGTGTTAAGATTCTATGATCCACCGACCTAGTCAAGTTGCTAGAATTGTTAAGTGAATCGCCTTTAATCTTAATACTTCTCTCAACGTTTGTGTGTTTTATTATTTTTCGTCAAAAAACCATTTTTAAACCCCCTTTTGGTTACTTCTTAATCGCATAAAAAAACCTTAAACAAAAAGCTTGCTCCCTTGGGTACGACCCTTACTACCATTATACTCTAGTGGGAGTTTGGATTTATTACTTTGACGAGGCAAGGCGACTTTAGCCTTTTTCAGTGAGCCAGTCCATGACAAGTTCGCATGAGCGGACTGCAAGTTAATTCATACAGAAGACGCTACTGGAATTTGGGGGTTTACGTAGTACATGAGAGAAAGGATTAATGAATGACCTTGGATGACTTACCTTCAATAATTGGACTAGATTCAAGCAGAGTTTATTTTATCTATTGAAGCATTGTCGCGGTGATCCTTAACCTTAGACACATTTACCACATATCTTATATCTCTTTTTTTTCTTTCTTAGTTGTAAATTAGTTTGATTTCCTAATATCATATATTTTTGGCGTAGCACACTCATAGTAATTTCAATTAATATTGCATTGGTCTCTATAGGATCGATATTTGATTACTACAACTGATCTCGTACACTTGCGAGTTGGTTTTAGCCATATCAATTTTTTGGCGCCGTTGCTGAGGACCAATTGGTGGTTCTAGGTCATTTTTTTGTTTGATTATTTTATTTTATTTTCTTAATTTCAGACTATTTTAGAAATAGTCAAATACATGGATTCAGGTATATATGAGGAAAATTCCTATCAATATTCTCCATCAGAGCCTTACACAAGTAATTCGAGGTGTGATTTTGAAAATTATAATTTGGGTTATGGCCAAAACCCATTGACTTCTAACCTCTTATGTGAGTCTTGTGGAGCAAAAGATCATGTTAAGACAAGTTTCTGCGCTAATTTGGGGGAAATAATTGCATGGAATCCATCCTCAAATCAGAGTTGGGTGACAATACCAAAAACACCACTTCAGGCTAAGAGCCATCCGTCTATGAAGGACAACAAGTTTGATGACTTCAACTAGTGACATGATAGGAAGTTGATAAAATTCTTGCTCTTTCCCGCCTATCATGGAAATTCTTAATCATTTAGTATCCCAATTTATTTCACTTTCAAGTTTGGTGAACTCTTTGAAGGCACAAGTAGATGATTTAGTCACAAAAAATCAGATGTTGAAAGATCAGATTGCTGAGTTGGTTATCTCAAACTTGCCTGCTAAGCCACCTAAAGCCCATTATTTCGAGAAATGTGCATCTATTATGGTTGGGGTTAAGAAGTGTGATGAGTGATAGGAGCTTATTATATGGTGTTAACTAGCGACTATTAGCTTAGGATTAGTGGTGTTTAGGTGCTTATTGAGTGGTATTCCCGGAATCAGGTATGATGTTCACTTATGGATTTGCGGGATGCTCATAAGCGTTGTTTTGTGGTTTTATTATGGAGATCGTGTTTGTACTCACCTTTAGTGCATTTGGGACGGAGCTAGAGAGAAGACTACCACACCTACACCCATGGAGAAGCTGAAAGGCGAAGCCGAGCTTCCTTGGAAGCTTATAGAAGACCGAAGACCAGTCCGAGAGGAGGTGTCACGACGAGAAAGTGCTAGGAAGAGGTGCTGAGATATTGAGCTGAGTTCAGATGGCTCTTTCTCCCTGACCCGATGTCCGATTGAGGTGATTCTACTTCGAGGAGTTGGATATTGAAGTCTACTTGATTACCTCAAAAGATGGGCTCAATCGGAGTTGTGAGTAAAAAGTTATGGTAATTCTACGAACAACACTTTTCTGCAGAAAATGTCTCGACCGCGACTCCAATGTCTTGACCGCGACTCCAATGGCACAGGAGACATAAGAAGGTTGGTGTCTGAAAAATAAAAATAAATAGAAAGAAAATATCCTACCACTTAGAATTTGGTGAAAACCCGAAAGGGCGCCGAATTTACTTGTTTTGTGATTGATTTTATTAATTGCATATCTAATGGCGCAGGAGACATAAGAAGGGAGTTGAAGGATGTATCGGGTTTTAGGATTCACCAAGGAGGGATAAGGAGTTAGTTTTGGCCTTTTATCTCTCTACTTTTGAGCTTATTGTTATCCACACTTTGCATGCTTATCATTCCATTAGTTTATTAGTTTTGCTACATATTATTGGCGGTTGTGTTAGATCCTAGGATTAGATTTCTACTTCTTGGAGTTTGTTGCATATTGTTGTGGTTGTACTATGCAGAATTTTTAAACTGGGATTGGTGGTTATGACTTGTGGATTGATCATATTATCTAGTGGTTTAGGACATTACTCGAAGAGGAGGAATAAGAAGTGTATAAGCGAGTGGGAGACTCGATTTTATCTTCATTATGATATATTTATGTACCCTTACCCTTAGAGGAGATTAGGGTTCCACTTGTGCTTTAACGCACATCACTTTGTTCGATTTTATTATTGTTATGGAGTGGTGACATATGAAGGTGGAGAAATAAGGAGGGTTTTGGGTAGGACATCTCGGAGACATAAGGAGATAGATCGGAGTAGGTTAGTGCTTATTTACACTTGGAGTTTAAAGTATAGTTGCTAGCAGGCTTTCTCTACACTTACTGTAGACCTTTGTGCTTTTAGGAGGAGTGAGTTTTATTTTGCTTACTCGAGAACGAGCAATGTTTAAATGTGGGGAGGTTTGATAGGAGCTTATTATATGGTGTTAACTAGAGACTATTAACTTATTATTAGTGGTGTTTAGGTGCTTATTGAGTGGTATTCCCGGAATCAGGTATGATGTTCACTTATGGATTTGCAGGATGCTCATAAGCGTTGTTTTGTGGTTTTTATTATGGATATCCTGTTTGTACTCACCTTTAGTGCATTTGGGATGGAGCTAGTGAGAAGACTACCACACCTACACCCATGGAGAAGCTGAGAGGCGAAGCCTAGCTTCCTTGGAAGCTTATAGAAGACCGAAGACCAATCCGAGAGGAGGTGTCACGACGAGAAAGTGCTAGGAAGAGGTTCCGAGATATTAAGATGAGTTCAGATGGCTCTTTCTCCCCGATCCGATGTCCGATTGAGGTGATTCCAATTTGAGGAGTTGGATATTGAAGTCTACTTAATTACCTCAAAATATGGGCTCAATCAGAGTTGTGAGTCAAAAGTTATGGTAATTATACGAACAGTACTTTTCTGCAGAAAATGTCTCGACCGCGACTCCAATGTCTCGACCGCGACTCCAATGTCTCGACCGCGACTCCAAATGTCTCGATCGAGATTTTCCCTCGACATAGATGTCTCGACCGAGACTATAATGTCTCGGTCGTGACTTTTCCTTGACATGAAAGTAGCGATCGCGACTTGGAGGTAGCGATCGAGTCTGGTGCCATTTCTGAGTGACTGGGAAAAAGTCTCGGTCGAGACTATAAAGTCTCGATCGCAACTCGGTGACGGACCCGGCCCAATTGCAGATCCAAGCCCGGGAATCTATTTGTTTTTCAGATTTTTATCTTTTATTTTCAGTTATTTTCTATCTTCTAGGTTAGATACTATATAAACTTTTAGTTTTTAGGTTAGAATTATCTTTTGCCACTTTCACAAATTCGTTCTTAGAGATTCAACAGACAAGAAGAAAGCTCCCACCTTTGTGCCATCTTCTACCTTCATCCCTGGTTAGTTCATCCATAATTATGTATAGCTTTCTCTTGGCTATGTCAGGCTAAGTTCCGATTAGTTCACTCTTAGGTTGAGGCCATTATTCTAGGAATTGTTTGTGAGAATTCTATGGTTATTGTTCTAATAATAATTTCATCATTGTTTTATATTCTCTTGTGATTATCGTCATTGATTGATATTGATTTTATCTAGGTTGCAAACTAGGTTGATTATTATTCATTCATATCGCTAGGCTTGACAATTCGATTTGAAAAGTCTTGTCTTTTAGGTAGCAATCAGAATTAGCATAGACTATTTGCGAGTGCTTATTTTGTAGAGATTATAAACCTGTGTCGAGTATCGGTGATTTGCCAATGGTATTGCATAGGCCTACATATCTTTGATCATTATGTTGTTGATTAGTTGAACCTTAGGATTTCTTTGGTTATTTCATACAACAAGGGTTTCTAGGAATATTTGGACTAGTTGCTATTTACGAACAAAGAGTAGGACAACTAGATTATTTATTTAAAGAACATAACTTTGATAGAATTCGATGATCAACTTTCCATAAGAATAATGTGTTGATGCTAAAAGAGTGAGCTTTCTATCGTGATAGTTTACAAAATCCAACAATTCACGTTTTATTATTGCTAGTTAGTTTTACAACCAATCAAAGCCCCTAGTTACTACTAGGTAACACAATTGAAATAGGCTATCATTCTGGCTCCCTTGGGATTCGACTCCGACTTACCACTTCACTAGTGGAGTATTTAGTTGGATTATCTTTGATATGACCAATGACCGTTTAACGCCTGTCAATGAGCCGCGCTTTGATAGGACGGAATTTATACAAGAGATCTAGGCGGACCCAATGATTGATGAGCTTAAGGTGTTACAAAGCTTTGCCCATACCTCTAGCACCATTATAAGCAATGAGAACCCAAGAGTGGAGACTAACTCAGACATAGAGGTTCGGTGTAGACCAAAGAAGCGAAACAACGCTCTCTCAAACGTGCTCCAATCAAATTCAAGTAAGGGGATCATGTGACTTTCTATCACCATAAATCGAGCATGTTTCCGGGAAGTAAGAGTACAAGATGGTCCGATCCTTACTACCTGAACCGAGTTCTTCAAAATGATTTTGTGGAGTTACAACATAAGAACTCGGGGTATTTCTTAGTGAGAAAGATTCGACTGAAGCCCTACATGAAGCCTTATCCGATCAAGTTGGGTATCACCGACCCGCCCGATCCGAGTACATGACAATGGGGGAAGGTCAGTCTAATGACCTTAAACAAGCGCTTGGTGGGAGGCAACCCACCGCACTGCGTACCGTGACTACCATCCCAGCACCACAACCACCACCATGGCTACCTCGGTTTTCAAGAGATTAGTTTGCTGCCTCAATGCTTGAAAATCTTTTGTGAATTTCTTTTCCTCTTTCTTTTATTTTTATATTGGGGACAATGTAGAATTTAAGCTTGGGGGAGGGATACTTTATGTGTAGACTCTAGTTGCATTTTAGTGTTAGTTTGCATTTTTTTTATTCATTTTCTTATTTCTTTCTCTTTTCTCATGTATTGCATTGCATATTTGTATTGGGATGTTGGATTATTCCCTTGTTTATTCCTTTGTGGGTACTTGAAATGGTGCATGTGCTATGAGTCTTCATAATATGCTTTGGTTGTTAATATTGCAATTGCATTATGAGGATGATATGGATCAAACTTTTGACATTGAACTGAGTATGTGGATTTTGATTAAGATGCATTACAAATGATACTCTAGACAAATGTCCTAGTGAGCTTGTTGGCCTTTCTTGGACTACAATTGCATAGGTTCTTTCATATTTTTTTCCCACGTGTGATCTCTCTTTGCTTGTTATCTATAGAACTTGCTTTCATATTTGTTCGAGACTGCATTTAGGACTAATATGTAGTACATTTGATTGAGACATTGTTTTATTTCATGAGCCCATATTATCCTTGACCACCCTTATATTGATTTCCTCCTCTTTTATCCCTTTGAGCCTTAAATCCTTTTCTTTGATAGCTCCAAAAAAGTAATATGAGCCTATATTTGTATCCTACCTATCCAGGGAATTGAATTTCTATGTTCTTTGTGTGAATGTGGACAAGCTTGGGGGAGTTGTGTGAATGATGAGTGTTCAATGATATTTGATTGTAAAGTATTTTATCACAGTGTTCATATCTATTTGCTTCCTTCTTCTTCATAAAAAAATCTATTAAAAAATGAAAAAGAACAAATAAAAGAAAAAAGGTAAATAAGTGAAGAAGAAGAAAAGAAGAAACAAAAGACAACGTGGTAATTCTTGGGTTGGGTTGTGATTCTTGAGTTTATTATAATATCTATTATGTTGGTGTTTTTCTTTGAGAAGTTCTCTTCCCTGGATTCAGCACCACATGGCCAAAGATTATCCATGCCTTATCAATGTACCTTGGCGCCGTTACAACCCTATTGCACTCATGATTATGTTTTGCATCGTTCCTAGTAGTAGAAATCTAGATTTGTTTGCAAGAATATGGTAGTTTAATATTCAAAGTTGAGAAATGGAATTGAGTGAAACACATGCCTAAACACATGAGTATGAGTAACTTGTTATTTTACCTTCATGAGGTCTAGAGTGGAGGAACCGATATAATCTTGTCATTGATTGAGAAGCATGCTAGGAAGGAATTTGTCTTTTGTTTGGCATTTCATAATTATCGTTCATATGTCACTTGAAAAGTTAACAACTATTGTATATTTTATGGACTCATTAGTGATGTACTTGCTTGAGAACAAGCAAGGTTTAAGCTTGAGGGATTTGACAATGTCCATTTTGTACATATTTTAGGAGTCTAGTTGCATCTTAGTTTAGATCATTTACATTCATATTTTATATATCTTATAGTTAGTTTCACATTATCTTGTATTCGGAGTTTACACTTGTGTTTTTATGTATTTCACGTATTTTTGGTCAAATTAATACAAGACTTTGAAACCTCTTGACACGAAACAGATTGGACTAGATCTGGAATTGAAGTTCAAGAATATTAATTAAGATGTGCCGGTCCATGACAAGTTGGCATGAGCAGACTGCAAGTTAATTAATACAAAAGACACTACTGGAATTTGGGGGGTTACATAGTAAATGAGAGGAAGGATTAGGAGAGTTTTGGTCTTGATTATACTTTGTGGGAGCTTTTTGGGATGAATTTCGTTTTTAGAGAGAAGAGAGCCGTTCATCTTTGGACGGCACGAGATTGAACTTCAAGGCGGAGTTTTTATGCTAGTTTGATTCGAAGATCAGTATTATTGTTCTAGTCTCTGTCAACTTGGATTATTATCTTATATTGACATTGGGTTTTCTTGTCTCTCGGTGTTATTGCATAATCCATATATGTTGTTGGATAGTTTAAATATATTGGTCATGTCTTCGATCATGCTTGGCTAAATTACTAGTTCTTAAGTTATGGTGATCCAGACAATGCCGATTTAGATAGAATTTTCATTTTACCTGAATTAAAATATTATTGATTTATTCCTAAATACTTTATGCCCATTTTAGCTTAGGCTAATTGGATCCTATTAGAGTTTGAGACTGAAAGGTGAAAACGATAATAGGTAATCAGGTAGAGGTTTGAGACTGAAAGATGATAGATTTTACCGGAATCCTAGGAGTAGAACCTGAGTGTTATTTGTGCACGAGCAACTTAATTAATCTTGAGGATACTAAGTCGTCATAGATGTTCTAGGTATAGGTTTATGTCGCAGAGCGTGAGAGCGGATGCTATTTCAGTTTATGTCTAGACTCTAAGTACCTAATGGGTTTGAATGAGATTAGCTTTGCACGACAGTGAGTGCTAGTTTTGTTTAGACACGTGTATTATCGTGTGAAAGGAGTTAGTGAATTACCTTGGATGACTTACCTTCAATAGTTGGACTAGATTCAGGCAGAGTTTGATTTTATCTATTGAAGCATTGTCGCGGTGATCTTTAACCTTAGACACATTTATCCCATATCTTCTATCTCTTGTATTTTATTTCTTAGTTGTAAATTAGTTTGATTTCTCAATATCATATATTTTCGGTCTAGTACACTCATAGTAATTTCAATTAATATTACATTGGTCTTTGTGGGATCGATACTTGATTACTACAACTGATCTCGTACACTTGCGAGTAGGTTTTAGCCACATCACAAGTTCAAGAGCCTTTTTCAAGATTCGTGAATTTTATATCGTACGTTCATGATTTTATATTGTATGTTCAGAAATTTATATTACGGGTTCATAAATTTTATCATTTCGATTCATGTGTCGTAACTTATATGTTCATGTATTTTTTTATTGCGCATTCATTAGATTCATGAGTTTTTGCTTAAGCATTTTTGTTATGTGTTACGAGTTTTATATTTCAGGTTTATAAATTTATAATAAAGGTTCATAAATTTTATATCGAAGGTTCATGACTTTCTTACGTTCATTCAGACTTTTAAAACTCGTGAATTCTCTTTTGGATATTCATGATATATTTTTCACATTATTCTATTTGAGGTTCACGTCTTTTTTCATCATAAGTTTTCATTGGAGGGTCATGATAGTTTTAAATTTAATCATTTTTTCCTTGTAGTTGGTCGTTTTTTATTTATGAATAAATTTCTAGCAAGTTCAAGAGTCTTTTTTTTTATTCATGAAGTTTATATTGTGGGTTCATGATTTTATATGGTATGTTCAAAAATTTATATTAGAGTTTCCTAAGTTTTGTCATTTCAGTCCATTTTTTTAAAATTATATCATTTTTTTCATCTGGTAGTTCATAGTTTATTTTATTTCTTATTTATATTTTTTTCTCTAGCAAGTTCAAGAACCTATTTATAAGGTGTGTGAATTGTGGGTTATATGATTTGATATTGTAAGTTCAGAAATTTATATTGCGTGTTCATAAGTTTTTTTTATGAATTTAATTTGTCGGTTCATGACTTTATATTACGGGTTCATGAATTTTATATTGTGGTTTCATAAAAAATATTCATTTAAGACCATGATTTTGTAAATAATTTATAATTTTTTATTTCTAATTTATGAATATTTTATGGCAAGTTTAAAGCCTTTTTTGAAGGTTTATTAGTTTTAGATTATAGGTTCATGAATTTGTATTATGGGCTCATGAATTTTTTTTGCACGTTCATAAGTTTTTTCATTTAATTCCATGTGTTTTTATATAATTTTATGATTTTTTTTTTCTTTGTAGTTTGTCGGTTTTTATTTCTAATTTCAAGAATTTTTTCTAGCAAGTTCAAGAGCCTGTTTTGAAGGTTCATTAGTTTTATATTATAAGTGCATGGATTTTATATTTTAGGTTCTGGAATTATAATGCGGGTTCGTAAGTTTTTTTATTTCAGTCAATTGGGCTTTATTTATTTTATAATTTTATGATTTTTTTCCTCGTAATTTGTCCTTTTTTTTTCTAATATAGGAGTATGTGGCAAGTTCAAGAACCTTTTTGAAGGTTCATTAGTTTTAGACTATATGTGCATGATTTTATATTGTATGTTAATAAGTTTTTGCATTTAAGTCCATCGGATTTTATGTTTTATAATTATATAATTTTTTTTCTTACAGTTCAACTATTTTTTATTTCTAATATATGAATATTTTTAAGCAAGTTCAAGAGTCTCTTTTGAAGGTTCGTGAGTTTTGTATTATACGTTTATGAATTTTATATTGTAGGTTCATGAATTTATAATGCGGGTTTATAAGTTTTTCCTTTAATTTGATTGTTTTTTCCTATAAAAGTTAATGACTTTTTTCCTTGTAGTTCATTGTTTTTTTAAATCTCTAATTTATAATGTTTTCAAGTGAAGCATAAGTTTGGTGATAACTATTTCATCATTCTCCATTTTATAGTCTATGTAAGATTCAAACTTACATCATGCGTAAAAAAACACATTACTTTTTCATTTGAGCTAATAGGCTTCAATTTATCACAAGTTTTAATAAAACTAAAATTTCTACAAACGATAAAACCGATAAAGCCGTAAAAATTGTGACCAAGATTACTAAACCAAGGAGCAAGTTGAAGAGAATGAATATTCAAGTATGAAAGTATTGAATCATAAAGTCAAAGTCTAACAACTAATGTAAAGATGGAGAAACGAATACTATGATATTAGCTTATGCAAAAATCATAAGGTAGTAGAAGCATTATGTGCCTAAGATTGAGAAGAGAATTATAAAACTTGCAAAAATGTAAAAGACTAGGAATTAGGCCAAATGTAGCACCTCTTGTCAAATTTCAGACATACATAGAGATAATAAAAAGAGAGTGTTTTTTTTCCCTTAAACAGAAACTGAAGGCCACAACACAACACTAAGATAATAAACATAACCATGGCAGAAATTCACTAATTTTTGTTTCTAATGTTACATTCATTGTTCAAGTCTCATTTATGGATGGAACGTCATTCCTTGTCCTCTTTTGTACAATCCTGAATGAGTTGAATTCAGCATAAGTGCAACAAAAGCTTTGCTACACCCAATTACTCAGGAATTCAGCATAAGTGCAACAGAAAATGGAGTAAAATATATAGGGGAAGCTAACAGTAACTAATTAACACAATCCAAACAAGCAAAACCTTGTTAATGTCCATTCAACTCACTCAGAGCAACACTCACTCAGTGACTAATTAACACATCTTTAGTAGGCATTTTAACGACACTTGGTGTGCCCCATCCAAATTTCATATGCCATGATCACATCCATTAGACTTAATCAATTGCACAATTCCCACCCTCATAGCAAGAGTTAGATTCCTTACCAGAATGATTACACACACAAAACATACATGCAAGCCTTAATCATACTCAAAAGAGCATCCTAACTCAGGTACTTACTGTTGAACAATTGCAGTCCCTCATTAGAAACAATTTCCTTCTGCAAATCGATCTAGTCGAAGGGAATCAACGAGGAAGAGACTGTTGCAGTCCAAGAGTGCCTACCACGAATTAACATAAATAAAGTTGACATATCTAATCTGAGTATCTAACAAACAAAAAAGAATAGTCTTGTAAAAATGATGAGTAGAATGATGCTACTCCATGGATAAGATACCTACAATTCAGATCATAAATGGTGAATCTATGTTATAACGTGCACAGTTCAAGGTTCATGTTAGCATATTACCAAATGAAGCAGAAAACGGAGACACTTACAGTGGCTCTCTCCAGCGTCGGATGTGGCTGACGATCTTCTCCAGAACTCACACTACTGGAGCAAGGGGAGCTATTTCCGAGTCATTAAACTCGTGCAAATTCTATAGGATACTCTGGAGTTCCATCTACCTTGAATAGGCCGTAGTTTCTCTCGGAAGATGGTTCGGGCTTCATATTCTCGTTGGACAATGCAAAAACGAATATCTTCAGATGTGTGTCTGGTTTGTGATAGGTGATATCCTGCATAGCGTATCCAGTGGTTATTAGCATGATATTTAGGTGATTTGGCGATGTTATGAGACGTATTCCTGTAATCTGGAGCTTGTTGTACAATAGCGTTATTCATTAGGATTACAGACATAAGGATGGAGACAAAGAGAAGATTGCTCAGAGAAGAAGGCGCGACCGCGCCGGAGCCACAGAAGCCAGGGTGCGACCGCGCCCATGGCTAGCGCGACCGCACAGCTGTTCGTGGAGGCACTTGGCGCGAGGGAGCTCGTCGCGGCTGCGCCCCTGTTGGGCCGAGAAGCACATGTGGGCTTCGCTCACGGGATTGGTTTCAGACCTTTGATTCTTGCAGATAGAGTTATTGGCTTGGCTTTTCACTTATTATTTTCCAGATTTAGGTTTTGAATAAAAGGAGTTTAGGGTTAAGACTTTAGCTACTTCTACTTCTCATTTTTTCACTTTCTAATTTACGTTCTAGAGAATTATGTCACAGTAGTTCTCTTTTGCTTTGTTCAACTATTGAAGCCTTCGGATTGATTTGGTTTTAAGACTTCTACCTTTGTTCTAATTCATACTTGTTTGCTTCATTTCTCTTGCGCTCAAACGTTATTGAATCTGATTTGTCTGTCTGGCTTGGTCACCTAGGTAGATTTAATCTATTCATATTGCTAGGGTTTAATTGTTTCTAGTTGAAAGGTCATATCTTTGTGTAGCAAATCAAAGTCATGATCTAGTTGAGGTTGTTATTGTAGAGAGGGTGATTGCATGTTTAAATATCGACTGAAGTCAATGGTACTGCATGCACCTGTCTATTCCCGAGTTCATTGCTGCTTTGTTATTAAATCTTGATAGTTTCAGGGTTATAGCTTAGTAAGGGTTATTAGGACTAGTTGGACTAATAACTATATCAAAACAGGGATTAGGCCAACCATATGATTGTTGAACTTAGGGTTCATAGCTGTCAATGATCAAGCTATCTATTTGTTGTGTGGATATTTGTTGAACGAAGTGCTTTCTCATCATATTACATTTACAATCAATATTAGTTCGCTCATTTGCATTAAAAAAATCCTTTGGTTACTTATTAGTTAATTACCTTAATCACACAAGAATTGATAATCTTATTCCCTGCGGGATTCGACCCTTGGTTGCCTCTATATTATTTAGAGTTGCTAGTTAGGATTACTTTGATTGGGCACGATGACTTTTAGCCCCGTCAGTTTCATTGGTGTTGATGTGTTTTCTGCCATTAATTTGATCAGATTCTGTTGTACTTCCTCGCGTTCTCTGGAGTAGCTCCATATTAGTCCGCGTCTCCATTAGATGGCCATCCGGTCTCCAAGACGTGAACTATAACCTTCTTGAACCCCAACGAAGATAGAGTGGTGTAGATTGTGTCAATCTGCGTGAATAACATGTTGTTATTGAGAGACTGAAGATTAAATCTACAGTTCCTTGATTCGGCTCAAATCGCACGAGATCGAGCAGGATTTGCTTCCGATTTGCCTTGTGCGTGAAGAACGGGTATGCGCTGAGGAGGAACGGGATTCGGTTTTGAGGTGGAAGTTTAAGATCTGAGTGCAGCTAGATTGCGGCAAATCTCGTCGGAAGAAGGAGGATATGAGAGGAGAAGGAGGGAGAGCTTTGAAGAGGGAGTTGGAGACTGCTTCGACACATCTACAATCGTTGAAGATAGCCATGGAGAAGCTTGGAGCGAGGTCAAGAAAAAGGAGATGATAGGGTAGTGATAACTAATACGTAAAGTCAATATTGCCCCTCTGCGTAATTTAAAAAAAAAAACAGATGATGATTTTTGAACATTAGATCAAGATAAATCAACGGCTGAGATATGTACTCACTTTAATGAGTACATTCATCTAATTCTTCCTCCTATAAAATAATCTGGCAAACGAGCAACATCATTTCACATAATAATTTTAAGGATTCTTAGTATTAATCTTGTATCAGAAGAAAAAAAAAAACTTTTGGTGTTGTCCTTGATTCTTTTAGTTCTCTTTGGAAAATCAAATTAAGTTGAAGAAACTATTGACTCTAAAGCTAAGCCTGAAAAACATTGGCTCAAGAGTAGTCAAAAGGGCCAGCAACATCACTAAGGATACCAGCTTTGTACTCCAGTAACTATACATTTGAAGATTTAAATTTGGACTGATCACAAAACATCATCATACAAAACCAAAACAACTATAAAACCAACTACCAATCAATCATTCAATCTGAGTAAAATCAGGCTCAGAAGGCTTCTGAAGAGCAGCAAAGCTAGAAGAGCTAGAAGTACTCCTAATCCTTTGCAATCCACGCAAAGCATTAGCAGCGAATCTCGAAGCATAAATCGTAGCTCCAAGGCTCGACGATCCATAGCTGACCTGGCGCTTAATCAACCTCTCCGACTCACTCTCTCCCCGCGGGACCCACTCCTCTTCTTCCTTCCTCCTAATCTCTGCTAACTTCCTCCTAACATGCTTCCTCCATGCAGCTTGAATAAAGCATGAAGCCCATGTCCTCCATTGTTGTGAGTAGAATCTAAATGTGTGTTGTACTTGTCTACTATGAAGCCTCCTGAATTGGCCTGCAACAAACTTTAGCTCTTCTGCTCTTAATGCAAAGGCCTCTACTTCAGTTAAGGCCTTAACTGTCCTTGTTGATAAGGGTAAGTTGGACCCGGCTTTCGGGTCTAAGGCCCATGTTAGTAGCTCTTCGCCACAAAAGTCACCTTCTTTTAGGACTCCTCGGTTGTAGAAACCACTCCTTCCTCCGTCGGTTGTCACACTTTCTAGACGTCCTCGGATTATGAAGAGCATTTCGTCCACTGGGTCGCCCTCTCGTACGATGTACGTGTGTTCGGTGTATAGGCTTGGCTTTAGTCGCTCGCATATCGCGTCTAGGAGTCTTTCGTCCATGTTTTCGAACAATGGTACCTAAGTAGGATCATACAAAAAGAGTTATATTTCGAGTATGGGAATGATTGGTCCAAATCGCCTGTCCCATTTATGTAGTTTTTTAAAACAAGCAGACATAACAACAACAACGATCTACCATGTGTGTTAGCACACATGCCTCGCGCAAGTGAAAGAATGTTTCTCAATGAACACTAGAAAAAAACTTATGAATAGGCAAGTTAAGAGGAAAAAGATACGCAAAAGGCAAAAAAAAATTTTATATAAACAAAGATGATCAGACGGATCCACATAAACCCTTAGCCTTATACTACCCTTATCTTCTAAAAATGGGATAGAGGATTAGAAAAGGAGCACGATGCACATCAATCAAAACTTATGCATTTTAGAAAGTCCGAAAGTTTTCTTTAATGTGTAGAAGTTTGAGAATGAAGGCACAACATTTTGTAGGTCATAAGTTAAGTGTATAGAAGAACCCTTACCCTTCTGACCAAGTTTAGACAAAGGTGACGTTTGATGTCTCTCCTAAGGTCTTTTGGCAAGCTCTGGACCAATATTTCTTCATCGACTCCACGAGTTTCTAACCACTTGTATTGGTTGTAACGTCGAACTCGTTCTCTTAGACCTTGTGGTAGCAAACGGTGGTGCATCCATTGCTCTGAATCTCGTCTCTTGATCCTCATTTCCTCCAGACGAACCGTCAATGATTGCAAGTAGGTCTATGGCAATAAAGCAACAACGAAGGAGTTATTCTAAAATCATATTTGGTCAGGTAAAAAAATATAAATTTCTCTGATTCCTTGGAATGAAATAACAAATTCATTCCAATAGAAAAGTAAAGATAGGACTCATTTCAAAACTCTATTTTCTATGTTTTAATCTTCCCACTCCTCAAGTTTGTTCTTTAGATCTCAACACTAAACTATATGACTAATTGATTACAGTAGCATTACCGAACACTATTAATGATTTACTTTGATTCTTGATTCCATTCCGATTCCAGAAGATATACTAAGGTAACCAAGCTTATATGAAGCATTATATATGAAGAAAAGTTACAAAATGCTTACTTGCATATTTCCAATCAATAGTGCAAAGAGGATCAGCCCAGATATAGCAATGAATATGCAGAAAAGAACCTCTCCTGAATAAGTACTTGCCTGCAGCCCTTGTCCAAGAGTACTGAACAAACAAAAAGTACTGACTTGAAAAAAAATGACAGATAAAATTCAACAAGCCAAAACACAGTAAAATGATCCAGATGCTGAGCTTAACCTGAGATTTTGAAGCCCCCACCACAAACAATAACAGAACTTAGTGTAGAAATACTGAGTTTCAACAATATGTGAAGAAAAAGCCTGTGTATAGATACCAAAGTTGAATGCACTACTATCTCCTTCAGTTGAGCACATCTTATCAATAATCCTTTCGCGGTTCTTTAACCATTTCGTGTTAGGCGAGCCGTTACTACAGTACAAGTTACCCGTCTTGCAGTAGTTTTTTCCAGCGCTACTGCAGGCTAAACGCCAACAAACCTCAACTCTATCTACTGCAAACATATACCATAGTGCACCAGCAATCTGTGTAATTGTATGACATGAAAATAAGACATTTCTTATGATAAGATAATTGTGAAGCTGTTGTTAAAGAAATGGATATGAAAGTAGTGAACATACATGACTTGAGAGCAAGTACCACAGCAAATAGTATGCAGCACCAGCCCAAGCACTTTCAGCGAAAACTCCTGCTGTCTTTTTGAGATCTGAGGTTAGAGGATAGAATCTTAAAAACCTAGGGATGTATTGAGTAAATACGACATTTCTTAGTGCTTGTTTGGTTGCTAGTACTTCATGGACTTGCTCCCTTGCAAGAAACTCCCACACTACTATCTGCAAAATATGAGACAAATATATGATTCTAACAAAGCCACTAATACACATTGTTTAAGGGGGTGTTTGGTTTTCATATCAGGATCATGCATACCCATATCGGCATCTGGTATATCAAGATGTCGACACCAAACTGATATTTGAGTGATTTCTTTAGGGTTTTGGAGTGCTACTTTGATCTCCGTGAAAATTGGTATATTAAACATATCACTCATACCCACATCTGATACCTTATACATATATCCCACATCTCATATCTTTGATATCAATACCATACGAGCCCTAAACTTGATATCAAGATATCAGGTATGTGTACGAGCAATAAACTTGATATCAGGCCCGTTTGATATTGACATCTTAGTTATGAGATATTGGGTAGGTAAATTTGATAGAAAGATATCATGTTGATATACGACTTCTCAAGGATGTATCAAATGAACAATCCAAAATCCCTAGAGATATCACTCACATATCAATGATATTCACATATTCTTATACCAAACACCATATAATAAATACCAAAACCTGGACATACCAAATACAGACATGAAATATGGGTGACATATATTTCATACTCGTATCTATATCATGATATAGATACCAAACAGTTCCTAAGAAGTTTGTTAAGGTAGAAATCCAACCTGAGGCAAAGGCAGCACAGAAAGAAAGTCGATAATAAAGTAGCGTTGGAGATAGCGTTTAGCAATCTGGGCAGGGTCGATAACGAGCTCACCGCGCCCAAAAACTCGAGAAGAAGGAGCAACATAAGCAGTTCTAAACTTAAAAGCCATATGAAGAAGGTAGAAAGCATCAACAAAAGTCCTTAGAGTTGTAGTTGCAGCAGCAAGAACTTTGTCCATGTCAAGACATCCCGAGCCTTTAACAATGGTGGGTAGGTAGAAAAACAAAGGATCAACAGAAACAGCAATGATACAAGATATAACAAACAATCTGTTCCAAAAGAGGAGTGATTTATCTTGAGGATCAAATATCATCTTTTCTGATACTTTAAGATCTTCTGGAAACACCATTCTTGTGACTCCTGTTCTTAGTGATTTGCCTAAGCTCACAATCTCTTCTGATCTTTTTACCATTCCAAGATGAAGTGATTTTGTTGGGTTTGAAAGGGAGAGATGAAGTGAGTTTCCTCGACGTGGGTTTCGGATTATGCTGGTTTTGTCTATGTTGAAGGTGGATTTGTTGATTCCACCAGTTGTTGTTGAAGAAAAGGAATCCATGTTGTTTAACCTGTTTTGATAGATACAGAAGAAAAAAAACAGTATTTGTACTTTTTGAATCTGTTAAAAAATGGAGGTGTTGATTAACTGTAATTACCTTACAAACTTCTCTTTTTGGCCTCCCATGACTTGTGATTTGTGACCATCAAACATGTTTTAGTGCTGGTAAAGTTGAACAATCTTGAAGAGTTAAAGAGGTCTGATGTATTTTTGTCTGTGAACAATAAATTGTATGGTTATTTTGCTTCTGAAGGAAAGAGCTCTTAGATTAGCAGTCTAACAATCACAAAATGCAAAGTTTGATTAAGAATTGATGAACTTGAACAAATATTTACAATCTCCAAGAAGTTGGAATCTTATAACTTACATATTGGGTCTATATATATCTACGTGCTCGTGCGGAAAACCAGTTTATTGGGTTCACGGACATATTTGTTATTGTATGTAATTCTTTTCATCCTCCATCAGATGAAATTCTTTGTAAAAATTCCATCATTTTTGGTGTATGAATTTTTGTCCATAAATGTAGTTATGTAGATCATATAAACACAACTATAAAACAAATAGACAAAATCAATAGCAACCCATAACATGTTAATTGAAAGGGGATTTGACACAGACAAAACAATAAATTCGAACCAATAACAATTATCATCTAATCTACAATTGCATCTTAAACAATTAATTGAAAGAAAGAGAAGCAAAGTATAAGAGACGAACCTGAATCCTTGACATGGCAATGGAGATTGTCATTAAAGAGATCTTCAGAAGAAGGGGAAAAAAAAGTAAGAAATGGACAAAACCTAACAATAAGTTTGAGGCAAGAAAGAACGAGGAAGCTAATTTTTAGCGTAATTGAATACTAACCAATCTCACCGTTCATTTTTAACAAACTAAACAAAATTACCCATTTATTTATTTTTACACCAAAGTCTATATAATACAAAAAAAAAAAAATCAGTTTAACCTCCAAAGGTAGCATCTTTTGTAACAAGCTTAATCCCTCTAACCCACAACTCAGCTTCATCTTTCCCACCACACACAAAATGAACTTCCTTATTCTTAGTAGTGACCACGTGGAACAATCCAGCTTCATCCACGTCACCCTTCTTCCTCCTTCTAAACCCGCCACTAGGACCAACTCCAGCCTCCATACAGACCACCTTCCTCCGACTACTTTTACCCCACTCTAACACCCCGACATCCGCCACCATCTTAACCGTTTTAATATGCGCCGCCCCTCTACCGCCTTTCGTGTGCTTCATCAACCTCCCACCATTAACGACTAATTCACGCGCCATATGATCCAGTATAACCCTCTCCGTCCCGTTCGTAGCCACAGCCACTGCTGCCGTGTCGCATCGGGCGCCGCGGGAGATTAAGAGGTGGCAGACGTTGATGTGGCCTCCTTTTGCTGCTAGCATCAACGGGGTGTTACCTGTTCATAACAAATGATAACAGATTCAAAATCAAGTTAAACTTTGAATTTTACTAAATGAACATACAATATTAATTTATAGATATAAAATGAAGCATATTTTAAAATAAATTGATTATTTATAAAAATTATTATTATTATGAAAATATTTTCACCGATAGAAAATAATTATTGTTTTAGAAGTTGAAAAGAATTTAAATTAATAATCATTTTAATGTTTGTTTGCTATAGTTAGGAATTTTAATGATTTTCTATTTTTCATGGAATGATTACAAAATACACGTATTTGATTGTTTTTATTTTTCTTTCTTTCGAATCTCATGTTTTATCAAATAGTGTAAATAGCTAATTCCCTCATTACATATAATTGTCTAGACGAGGGCTGATCAGGTGCGGACTTTTTTCGGTGCAGACTGTGCGGATTATTATAGTGTACCAGTATATTATTGATAGTGCACTAGTGCATTACTACAAAGTGCACCAATGTACTACCGTAGAGTGCACCTAGTAGTGCACTACCGAGGTGTGCACCAGAGCACAATTGGGGGTGTACCTTAGTACACTGAGGAGTGCACCTCAGTACACCCAGTAGTGCACCAGTGCACTACTGGGGAGTGCACCTTAGTACACCAAGAAATGCACTAGTAGTGCACTGAAAGAGTGCACCAGTAGTACACTTGATAATGTACTTGAAGTGCACCAATAATATGCTGAAAAGTGCACAGTCCGCACAGTCCGCACCGAAAATCAGTCCGCACCCGAAACGTCTTCTTGTCTAGATAAGGCTACACAAATGTATATTCCTCCATATTTTTCCATGTTTTCTAATTTAACCAAACATTTCCAATTCACATGATTCTAATTTCACATAACATACTATTTTTATGAGGGCTGATCGGGTGTGGACTCAGTGCAGACTATATGGACTATTATAGTGCATCAGTATATTACTGGATAGTGCACCAGTACACTACTACAAAGTGCACCAGTGTACTACCGTAGAGTGCACCGGTAGTGCACTACTGTAATGTGCACCAGTACACTATTGGGAGTGCACCTTAGTATACGAGGAGTGCACCTTAGTACACCGAGAAGTGAACCAGTGCACTACTGGGAAGTGCACCTTAGTACACCGAGAAGTGCACCAGTAGTGCACCAATAATGCACTGAAAGAGTGCACCAGTAGTACACTTGATAATGTACTCAGAGTACACCAATAATATGCTTAAAAGTGCACAGTTTGCACCAAAAAATCAGTCCACACCGGAAACGTCTTATTTTTATATCCCATCAATTACACCTCCTATATTTTTAGAAGTTCAACCAAACAAGAATTAGGATCTCAAGACGAGATTATGAAATTAAATTTCTCAATAGTACTCCCTCCGTTCCTAAATGTTCTTCTCACTTTTTTTTCGACACTATTCATCGGTTAAGAGAATTTTGTTAATAACTTTCAATATATAAGTAAAAACATAGTCATGAGTGATCTAGTTTGATTCGTCTCAAAAAATACTTTAAGAATATTAAAATTTTAAGATTTTTAGATGAATATATTTAGAGATATACACGATAAAAACATGTATCAGCAAATGTGAAAAAAGAAACCCGAAGCAGAGGGAATATTAATTTCGATAATTTTTTGGATCATTACTTAACTTTTCGTTAAAACAGTTAAATTGGATTAAAGAGTTAATTTGTATTTATATAGGCCGAAATCTTACCTTCGTTATCCGCCACGTTGACGTCGTAGCCTTTTACGGTGAGTAACCGTACCGCCTCCACGTCACCACCGCGAGAGGCGCAGTGTAGCGCGTGGAATGTCGCTCGGCCGTCTTGTTGGAGTGCGTATTCTAGCAGTAGCTTCTCCAGCAATTCACGCGCGTTCGCCGTTGCTGACGTGTAGCAACAAATCTCGGACGGAGATCTCGCAATCAAGATCTTAAGCGATTCAATATCGCCCATTTGCGCTGCAAACAGTAGAGGCGAGAACACTGAATAATCGCTACTATAAGGAATCTTCCCTGATTTCAGTGTGCTCAACACAGCTCTCTGTAACCCAAATAGCCAGATTGAAGAAACAGATCCGCCATTGTTGCTAACAAGTCCAAAATCAGCTCCGGCGTTCGAGAGCAGTAACAAACACTCTTCATGTTTGTAGATAGAGCAGATCATCAACGCCGTTTCGCCCGTGTCTGTTCTGGAGTTAAGATCACAACCAGCTTGAATCAGACGGTGGAGGATCAGTAATGATCCTAACCGAGCAGCTAAATGGATAGGGCGAAACTCAGTGTTGGAGGTTGTTTTGACTGGTGACTCAACGCTAAAGTCTGAGTTGAGTAGAGTATCAACTGCTGAGAGATTATCACAGAGAATTGCGTGGTGAAGTAGTGTTCTTCCTAAATGGGGGTTTTGGGATGGGAGTTTGTTTAGTAACAGTTTCAGGATTGTTCCTGAGGTTTCAAAGTATTCAATGGCGCACCAGGTGAGTGAATAGGGTTCGCCTAATCCTGCGCCTACTCTAATCTCTTCGCCGGAAGTTGTGTCCCATGACCAAGCTCCTAATTTCACTTCATTATCCACTTTAGCACCAGCCTAATCAACAGAATCACAACTAATTGTCAATAAGAAGAGAATATTCTCTATTTTAATACTTCTAGCTTACTATTTGTGTTGGTTACTGTTAAAATATTGCATTAGAGATGCCCTAAATGAAGAACATTGAATAAGTCACTATAAATTATAAACTACCCTCCATGTGCATAAGGATGGGGCATCTGTTCTAAGTGCTCAACTGCAGAGACCAAGTTATTAAAAGTTATTGACGTGTTTTTCTCTTCCTAGAGATTCAATGAATCATCAGAAAAATCTGGACATATATGAAACAGTAATGAAAGAAGCATCTGATGGCATGTGTAATTTTCACAAGATCTCCTGGAGTACAAGTGTACAACAAATCAGTACGGACTCAAGGTACAGAATCCAGCTGGTTTACAGCTGCTTTACTAGCAACAACCATAGAAGGGACCCAGTATGACCATGATTGTGCGCACAGAGAAAAAGATAAACCAGAGTTTTACTGAAGAAATGTCCATATATGGAAAAAGAATGCAAGTGTAGAGTGAAAGATGAAAGGAAGAATCACCTGCAAGAGGATATGGACAACCGATACGTGCCGGCTGACAACAGCTGCTACAAGTGCAGTACAATCAATATTGCTATGGAGTGAAGGCTTAGATGATACCAGCAATGCCCGGTCATTTCCATTGATATCCACCCCACACTGCAACCAATTGATCAATAGGGCAATGAATAGATGTTTAATACATGCAGATGAATCTGTGCAACTTACAAGTTAGGCTCCGTGGTAAACATATTTAGAATATCAGGTTTGAGTCAATTTGTTATCTCTTGTTTGGTATAAGAGTGAATTTCAATGTTATAAGTATCTGAATTGTGATAGTAATTTGAAAGCAACCCAAATAGACATTGGTTGATTTGTAGATCATAAAACATATAGTGATTTCTTAAATAAAATGAGTCTTAGATTCTGTTCGGCATATTGAGCTGGAGCTGAATTAGTAGTGGAGCTGAAACTAGAAATAAAAATTGTAAAATTACTAAAATTGGTATAATTCAGTAAAGACTTAAATAATTAATTAAGGGATAAAAATGGATCAATCAATTTTTCAAGTTTAAACTCCCTTAATGACGGGGATCATATTTACAAAATGAGATTTTGTAGCTTAAGCTTGTTAAGCTACCTTAATATTATTTTACCGAACACTCAAACGTAGCTTAAGAAAAAAAATTAAGCTAGCTTAAACTCATGAAAAACTCTGCCGGACAGAGCCTTACTTAGAAAAAAAAGTAAACTAAATAATAGCCAAATACTCCCCCCGCCCAAAACTATCTTTCCATTTCATTTTTGTACATTATTTACATTCGTAGAGAATCTTCTCGATTTCTCTCAATGTATATGGAAAAACATAGTCATGTGCAGTCTTGTTTTACTCGTCTCGACGAGTACTTTAATTACATATAAAATTTATAGTTTTTAGTGACATATACATGGAGATATTTAGGATACAAAACAATGAGCCGAAAGGAAATGGAAAGATATTTTGGAACGGAAGGAGTAGATATTACGAGGTGAAGAGTGTTTACCACTAGAACAATAATAATTTATTTATTCATTTATGAAATATCATTATATTCTTGTTCACCTTGCACACCCTTATAGATATCAATAATGCAATACCAAACAAGCCCTAACATATCTGTTGAGAAAATGTATCTTACCCTCACAAGTGTACTGACCACATCACTGAATCCTCTGGAACATGCAGTGACAAAAGCATGAACAGCAACGTGGGGCCGAATAAGTTCAGTCCCCATGAGCACCTCGACAGCTCTTGCTTGTCCATGGCTACTTGCTTCTAGAAGAGCTTCTTCACAAGCAGGCTGAGAAGCTCCCACTTTAAGTAAGATCTCCAAGATCTCTAATTGCCCGTATCTCACTGCACTTGTGGTAGCAAATCCCCTGAACAGCTTTTGGTTTACATCAGCTCCCATGGTCTGCAAATCAATGAACCAGAAATGAACTTAGATATTGTAATGAATAGAACAACAGCTTAGGCTGGAATCAACCTTTTTGGTTGTGGCCAAGAACTCAGCACGTTGTGGGATATTGATATCACAAGATGACAAATGACCAGATTATTTCTGGCGACTGATCAGGGAGCATAACTCCATTAATACACATGTGACATTGACGCTTGTATTACAAGTGTATAGGATCTAACTTCTATCAAGAGCTGTAAATTTATATTAAGCCTCACTATCTAAAACATTTTTGGTTAGTACTCTACTCTGTAGTTCAACTGGGACTTAGCAGCTACAAGATATCAAGGACTAGTTTTGCTAAGGTCCCCAGTAAAGCTCTAGTTTAATAATAATGTAACTAAATAATGCTTGATTCTACCAAAAAAACCTGAATCATGTTTGATTAGTTCTCAGTAATCAACTATAAACGTTTGACCATTAGCATTCAACTGGGAGTTAACAATTAGTACAAAATTCCAGGAATGCTTTTGCTTGAATAAAAAAGTGAGGCATCATTTCAAGTGCTCTACAGTATTAAGCTATATCTCTAGCTATGACTATAGTTAAAAAAATTCATCTTAAAACCATTTGTGGACTCCCACCAAGAACCAGAATTTGTTACGACCAAACATCAATGCAGATTATTTTAGCACGAGAAAGAACAGAAGCTGAAGATAACAAATCATCTACGTTATGCGATTCTCAGCTAAACATGTACAATTTGGAACTCCAAAATGGTGCAAGTACGTAGACCACAGGTCCACCATAAGAACAAACTCAACGGCCAAAGCTCGAAATAAGCAGGTGTAGCTTTTAAAAGTAAAGAGTAAGCAGTACATATAAACTCTTAAAAAAATAGAAGAAACGAAAAAGTAGTATGATGTAGGACCACAAACAGTTGCTAAACCATTCAAAGTTCAAATTAGAGGATTTTCAAATGCGCAAAACCGAGGGAAAGAACTTTATAGAATTCCGAATAAGATGTTGAATTTGAATAATCAACCAAAATTCTCCTAAATCTGAAATCCAGAAACGCGAATAGGCGATTCAAACTCAAACCTCAACAGCAATCGGAATTCGAAGCTAGGTCTCACAACAGAAAATGGCGAAATGAAACTCAAAACGTAGAAATCTCACCAGCAACTTGCGCACGAAGGTCGAATTTCCAAGCTGAACAGCAAGGAAAAGAGGCGTGACGTCAGCCTTGAAACTCTCATACTCCACGCGAACTTCGATTGGCAAGTCATCACGCGAAATCAATTCCGATTTCCGGAGCTTTAAAGGCACAGCTCCGACGAAATTGACGTCAACAAACTGATCGTCGACGAGCTCCCATGCCGACCTCAGATCTCCAGAGCTCAGCGCATCCAGGAGCTTCTGAGAAGCCTCCGCTTCGTAGTCCACCGGATACACCTGCTTACCAGCGAGAAATCCGCCGCCGGCTCCGGCGTGGCTGAAGACCGTCATTCTCCGGCAAAGAGGAAGAGAAAAAATCACAGAGGGAAGAGGAGAGAGAAATCTCGCGCTGCTCAGAATGAGAATTCCATGGAATGTTTTTTTTTGTGATTGAATGGCTTTCAGAGTACGGAGAACTCTTTTCTTTGATTTCTGAAAAATGGCCTACGAGACTTAAAAAGGAAGGAGTTAGCGCCAGTGGGGAGGCTGATTTATTTAACCACGGTTGAAATATATTATACAATGCTGGTTAACTTCCTTCATGGTGATTGGCTAATACTTTTCTACCACGGTTAAGGACGATTGTTTTGGGTAATTATCGCTGGTGCCCCTCAAATTGTGCATAATTGACTTCATACCCAAAACCTTTTCAAAAGTTTGCGTGGTACTCTCCTGGAATTTATCTTTAATTCATATCAAATCACCAATTTCTAAAACTTTTGTAATGTAACTTTCTTAAGAGTGTACTTTCATAATTGGCCTTAGTGTTTTGTTTGTTAAAATCTTGATTAAGACTTTTTTTTAAAAAAAATTATTATTTAGTTTTTTGAAAAATTATTTGACATCGTATTCCGTGATTGAAAATATTTTTTACGAAAAAACGTGAAAGATCTTTATAATGTCTTTATAAAGACATTACCAAACAAAGTCTTAGTGTTTATTTATTTATTTATTATCTTTCATTTGAGATGAAGCACTTGATCAATTATATAATTTCAATTTACTATATTATTAATCCGAAAGTTATAAAAGAATATCTGTGTCTATGGACGATGTAGGATAAAAGAGAAAATTTTCATTTTTTTATATATACAAATTAAAAATATGCGAAGATTTTTCATGTGCTACGTGTGATGCTCGGGTCATGTGCAAAGATATATGCACAGAAAAATAAAATTCACATGCAATATAATAACCATATAAACATATTTCATAATAAATAGGTAGAACATACGTGCATACTTGTTTTAAGATATACACTTTTTTCGTGCAAGAAACGTTTTCAACTCCTATAAATAACGTCTAATATAAAGTTAAAATAAACCCTAGTTATATCCGAAATATCAATTCTATTGGTTTTGTAACAGTAAAGTTGTTAATAAACTCGACTGATGAAAACTAACAAATTCTTAAGACACCAAAAGAAAGTTGTAGGATTTGAATATGGTAGTGGGATTTCAAAAGTTTAAACTGGGTCCGAGAAGAACATTAATAATAATGGTATACTATTTGTGTAGTTGTTAGTAAGTTTTCGAAAGTTTTATTCATTCAAATTTTGAATGTGAATTGAAAAGCTAGATTTATGCATTTAGTTGCAAGGATTAACATAAACTGCAATAGGCTGAATTAGTGGAACCGTTACTTCTTTTTTTCTTATGAGAATGTGTTATCATTCTTGTTTATATGTTGATTGATTTACTTAGCAATACATTGAATATCCAGATCTTCACCTGCTGGCATGTATCATATGGATTAAGGAGCATGCAATATATCTTGAGGTTTCATCAATTCTACAAAATATTCATATTTATATGGTAAAAGGAATGGGGTCCACTTAATATTTCGGTTGTTCATTAACTTTTTATTAATAAATGATAATATTTATATTATTATGCATGATATTTTTGAGTTCATCACATTTTCTGCCATATATCCAACTGTCTCTATCTATTTGTGAGGGTTTAGATTACAACTTTATCGAGTATCCTTGTATATAGGCTATTAGATTTAGAGATTTGAAGGTTTTAACCTTCTAATTTTAAAAAAGGTTTTTTTTTCGGAAAACCACCCTTAACTAGGCCCCATTTTCAAGAAACCATCCCTATCTGAGCTAATTAATATAAACCACCCGGAATTAAGTATTTGTCTTCAATGTCACACCCACTAACCTTATTCCGTCAGATCCGTCTGTGTAATGCCGATTCTTGAATAAACCGAACCCAAATCCGGTTCAATAATCAAAAAAAGAAAAGAAAAATCCAAACCCACCCAAATTTTATACCAAAAAACAAACCCAAACCCTTTCTTGTTCGATTTGTGTTCTGCGTCTTCCACCTGAGCCTCGCGTCGCCTCTGCAGGTTCGTCTTCGGTTCCCTGAGCTCCTCTGCATTTGTCGTTCCTCTTCGCCTCTTCAAGTATTCCTTCACATCGCCTCGCTCCTCTGCAGTTCTCTGCTGTTCTTCGCCTCTTCGTCGACCGGTGCCTCTCCGTTCTCTGCTGTTCTTGCCCCTGCAGTTGGCTTCGTGTAGTTTCTGTTTCAAAGTTGACAATAGCTGATGATACTTGTGGTTGTATTCAATTCAAAAATTAAGGGACATGACTTACAAAAGAAACTAAACTAATTCTTCTATGCAAAAATAAAAGAGATGAACAGAATTGAGTCTAAGTTCATAATTAGATAAGAAAGTTCATATTATGTTCCTTTCTCTTTCCATTTTGATGTAGCACATCAGATAACACCAGCAGATATAATACCAACAGATATTATAGCAGATATACTACATTATATACTGATTTCAATGGAAAAAAGAGGTAATTACCTTAAACCAGTTACTGTCCACCATTCAGTCAACATAGCAAGCACCAGCTAGCAGCCCCCATATAACTCCATTGGTTCCCCAAAATTCTCCATAATGTTCAGTAAGAGTACTGGCAGTAGAAATGCAGCAACTACAACCACGTAGTGGTGAGTATGCTTGTTTCTCTTGTTGTTTCGTGTGATTGATAATCTGCAATGGCACTACTGGAAGCAAGTGAGGATGGAGTTGTGAATTTGCAATTTATAAGATTGTCTGACTAACGACTCATTTGATATGGTTGGTACACAAATTTTTAACTTATCTATGTGAGAACTACAGTTTGAAGTAGAGAATGTACTTATTTTCAGAATTAGTAATTTCAATTTTTTGTTCAGTTGGCTGACTATGATTTGTGGTTGTGCAGATTGTTGATCTTTCACACTGGGGACGAATTAGAGGTACCTTTGTTTGCCATTTTTGTTTGTAAATGTATCAACATTGTATAACTGTATATTCATCTGGCAGTACATTTTGTTAAGTAGTATTCAACAAGCAAGGTATAGAAGAATCCTTTTCAATCCCAAAATTGGTTGACATGATGACTAGGGAAACATTACTAATATATCTGGTTCCTCATACGGAACTTGTGTTTTGCATCAAGAAATATAGTCATATAGGTCCTTTGTATCACTTCCTAATCAAGAGATTAGGACTGAGCTGGTTATAGAACTTTTTCGAATGGATGATAAAACTCTTGACCTAATGAACTCTTGCTAGGCTGTTAATTGGCTTGTTGACCTATCCGATCTTCGTGTGTTTAACACGCAAGTTGATTCCAAAAATTCATTTAATGTTTGTTTAGTTTAAACTGCCTTCTTTTAAGGCAATTGAAATGTGAAAAATATACTGCAGGGAGGTGATACTGTTTTTGTGACACCAACTGCTAGGACAATTGACATTGCACATGCCTGGATTATGGTAATTTATGGACCTTCAAATCAGTTATTTTCTAGTGACCTACTTATACCTCCAACACCAACTGCTAGGACAATTGACATTGCACATGCCTCTTTTTTCCATTGAAATCAGTATATAATGCAGTGTATCTACTATAATATCTCTGTTCTTTTTTCCAGTGAAATCAGTTATTGTCATGTCCCTTAATTTTTGAATTGAATACAACCACAATTATCATCAGCTACTGTCAACTTTGAAACAGAAACTACACGAAGCCAACTGCAGGGGCGAAGAACAGCAGAGAACGGAGAGGCACCGGTCGACGAAGAGGCGAAGAACAGCAGAGAACTGCAGAGGAGCGAGGCGATGTGAAGGAATACTCGAAGAGGCGAAGAGGAACGACAAATGTAGAGGAGCTCAGGGAACCGAAGACGAACCTGCAGAGGCGACGCGAGGCTCAGGTGGAAGACGCAGAACACAAATCGAACAAGAAAGGGGTTGGTTTTGTTTTTTGGGTTATAAAACTTGGGTGGGTTTGTTTTGTTTTTTTAATTATTGAACCGGGTTTGGGTTCGGTTTATTCAAGAACCAACATTAAACAGACGGATCTGACGGAATAAGGTTAGTGGGTGTGACATTGAAGACGAATACTTAATTCCGGGTGGTTTATATTAATTAGCTCAGATAGGGGTGGTTTTTTGAAAATGGCGCCTAGTTAAGGATGGTTCCCGGAAAAAGGCCTTTAAAAAATTTAAATTAGGACTCCTCTAATATTAAAAGTGTATTTGATGCGGGGATATCATCACCATCAACCCTCTTAGATGAAGACCATTTCTAATCTTGAAGACGAAATCATGTTAAGCCCTGAATGCAACAACAAGAAGACACGGAAATGAAGGCCTCAATTGTGTTTAAGGATTAAATTGATATTTATGTAACTCATGAGTTTTTGAGTGTTCGTTTCTAGTCGTATTGAGTCAATTTCATGAGTTTACAACCAGAAATTCGTAACCTTATTCATACACCTTCTTCCATTGATGATTTGTTGTTGAGTTTGACATTTAGATCGTTACAGAATAGGTAATCCCCGTATCAATATTTATTCAAGAGGAGCAATCAGAAATTTCACTCAAAAAAACGGAGAGGAGAAAAAAAAAACTTACTAAATGAAAAGCATAATGCTACAAGATGAGTTTATAGAAGTTTAATACTGGGTATATAAATGAACAAAAGAAGATGACATGACATAACATAATCCTATGTCAACTTCTAACAACTTGTCTACTGAACTAACATAATACATAAGCAACCTAATTAACACTCTTCTCAAGCTTGAGGTTGAAAACATATTGATCACTCCAAGTATTGCTCTTGAGTCACATCCTTTGTAAAAATATTTGCAAATTGTTCTTTAGTTGAGATGTAACTCAACTGAATTTCCTTCGTGAGGACCTTATCTCGAATACGATTACAGTCTCCTTCTATATGTTTGGTCCTCTCATGAAATATAGGATTCTTAGAAATATGAAGAGTTGATTGATTATCACAGTACATCTCAAGTGGACCTATTTCAACATATAAGTCTTTGAGCAGTCTAGTTAGCCAAGTAACCTCACAAGCTGTCACAGACATAGCCTTGTATTTTGACTCAGGTGAGGAAGTAGCTACATAGGCTTGCTTATTAGTTCTCCATGAAAACAATGAGGAGCCAAGAAGAATGAAAAACCCTATGAGAGACTTTCTTGTCATAACACAAGTTTACCAGTCTGCATCATATAAGGCCTTTAGTTGCAACTTGCTTTTGCTTGATAAGATAAGACCTTGGCTTGGAGCACACTTCACATATCTTAGAACTCTATTAGCAGCTCTCCAATGATAATCAGTTGGAGAATGCATAAATTGACTCAGCAC
>NW_027370188.1:0-37622 GCF_046119375.1 Phyllobates terribilis
AGGAAATACACATGCTCTGGGTTAGTCGAGTCCTCAAAGCCTGGGGGCTGCTTCACATACACCTCTTCGTTGAGCACACCACTAAGGAAGGTTGTCTTCACATCCATTTGAAACAGCTTGAAGCCCTTATGTGAAGCAAAGGAAATTAAAATACATTGACCTCTAATCTGGCGACTGGAGCATAGGTCTTGTCATAATCTTCCCCTCTTGTTGATCGTACCCTTGTGCTACTAAACGTGCTTTGTTCCTTACCACAGCTCCTGATCATCGAGCTTGTTTCAAAAGACCCAGCGAGTGCCTATGATGGTGCAATTGGAGGGCTTAGGAACTAGACGCCAAACTTTATTCTGCTCAAACTCATGAATCTCTTCTTGCATGGCTGCCACCCAATCTGGATTAGGGATGACCTCTTTGATGTTCTTAGGCTCAGTGAGTGAGACAAAGGCGTTGAAATCACAAAGGTTGGTTTCCTCAGTTCTTTTATCAAGTGCTTCAGCGATTGCCTCCGGAGGTGCTAGTTGGGATACACGAGAGCGAGTGTGAATCCCAGAATGGAATGGGCTGAGCTTGTTCTCTAGAGGATGGGCACCTTGTTGTTGAAAGGTTCTAGTGGGAGGCTCTGTGCTCTGAGCAATGTCTGAATTAGAGGGCCCTTCATTATCACTGTTTGAGTTTGGGCCTGAGGGAACTGAGGCTGTATAGGGAAGGGCGAGTAAATTTAAGGATTTAGGAGGAGGGGCTCGATCAATATCTGAGGATGCCTCTAAGGGGGCGACTTCTGGGAATGGATCGAAGGTATTTGACAAAGAAGAGAGGAATGTGCCTTCATCAAACACCACATGTATGCTCTCTTGAAGGTTCTTGTTCTCTGGTGAACACCTTGTATGCTTTGCTTGCTGGGACATAGCCAAGAAAGATGGCTTCATCACTTCATGCATCAAACTTGCGTAAATTATATTTCCCATTATTCAACACGTAGCACTTGCACCCAAATACCCTGAAATGAGATATACTTGAAGGGTATCCCTTGATCAGCTCGTATGGGGTCTTTCCCAGTGAAGGACGTAGAAGGGATCTATTGGTGATGTAGCATGCAGTGTTCATCGCTTCATCCTATATAGAGGGAGTGAATCTGCTTTGAAGTAACATGGTGCGCGCCATATCTACTAGCGGTCGGTTATTTCTTTCAACTACTCCATTCTCTTGTGGAGTCTTTCAACTACTCCATTCTCTTGTGGAGTCCTAGGGGATGAGAAGTTGTGAGTGATTCACCTTTCAATGTAGTAGCTCAACATATCTCCATTATCAAATTTAGTTCCATGATATGATCTTATACAGCGCACCTTCAGAGATAGAGAATTCTCGAGTAGAGCGACTGGCTCAATGAAGTGCGAAAAGGCTTGATCCTTAGAGCGCAGGAATAAGGTCCAAGAGAACCTGGAGTAGTCATCAACAATCACAAATATGTAGCGTGCTCCACCAGGGCTTTGAACACACATTGGCCCACAGAGATCCATGTGAAGTAGCTCAAGGGGCTTCTTTGTTGTGATGTCCTGCTTAGCTTTGAACGAGCTTCTGACTTGCTTTCCCTTGACACAATTGGCGTAGTGTGTCATGTTCTATATCTTGATTAGAGGTAAGTCACGGACTAGCTCCTTTGCATGTAGCTTATGTAGAATATGAAGGTTGACGCGCCCTAGTCGTTGATGCCATAAGTTTGTCTGATCTTCTATAGTAGCAAGACAAAGGTGACTCTTTGGAATGAAGCTCGAGTCGAAAATGTACGTGTTGTTGACTCACTTTCCTCTTATGATGATTTCCCTAGTAGAATTTCTCACAAAGCACTTCGAGGTAGTGAAAGTCACCTCGTTTGGTCCCTCATCACAGAGTTGAGCTACGCTTAAGAGATTGTAGTGAAGGCTCTCCATAAAGTTCACCATTTGAATCTCTATATTGTCATTGAGATGTACCTTTCTATGTCCGGGGATTTCTCTAGCTCTCTTGTCACCAAAAGATATACTTCCACCGTCATATTCTTAAAAGATTCGCAGTCTCTCCTTGTCTCCGGTCATGTGACATGAGCAACCACGACTACTACAAAACACATGATTAGCGACGGTATAATTCGTCGCTAATATAGTATAATCCGTTGCTAATAGCAGTTAGCGATGGAATTACGTCGCTAACAAGCCGTCGCAAAGGATATGGTCGCCAAATAAGTTTGGCGACGGAATTTCTTACCCGTCGCTATGTTAGCGACCGTTTTTGCAACCGAATTTCGTGTCTAATTTTGGAACTCGGAGACCGAATATTGCGACGGATGTTGCAACTGAATCCCGTCGCTAAATAGGACCCCCCGGAGACCGATGTTTGCGACGGGTTTGGCGACTGTTTTTTGTAGCTAAAAAGAACCCCATGGAGACCGATATTTGTGACGACATTGGCGACCATTTCTCGTCGCTAACGTTGTGTCACTGACCACCAAATTTGAGACGGTTTTCCGTCGCAAATCCGTGTCTAATTGTCTTTATAAATTTAGATTTTTCCAGTTCATTGACGTTAATATTGGCACAATTTTTAAATTTTTATTGAGCTTGGAAATATTATAAAAACAATCGTAAACAAAGATAGAAATCATATATTGAACCGAAATTGTTATTACAAATGTCGTTCGTTGAAAACAAAAAACAAATATACAAATTATTAAAAACTAAGACTAGGGGGCATTGTCGTCGTCGTCGTCTTCCTGTTGATGCGGACGATATTGTGGTGGAAGGGTCGCATTCATCCGAGCCACCTTATCTCGTACGAACTCGGACATTTGCGCCTGTATGTCATGATGCAAACGTGACTGCATTTCTGAATACATTTCCTCTCGCATCCGCTGCATCTCCGCTTGCATCCGCTGCATCTCCGCTTGCATCCGCTCCTCCATCTCTTCTACCTTGCGCTGAAGATCTTCTTGGTTTGTCCGAGAGGACGAACCGATGTGTGATGGACTGGCATGACGCGCCCGACCACGTCTTGTGTCGACGTATACACCGGCCGCTGAACCAAGTCCGTACACCCAATTCTTCTTGTTGACGCCCTCCATCTCCAGATAGACCTGCGTCGGGTCCACGTCATCCATACTCGCATCTTGACCCTCTTGGGTCGGTGGATGGGACGAGGAACCCATCCTCTGGGAGAGCGCTTCCTACAATTAACGATGAAAACAAGGTATAGTTAGATACTAATGAATAAGTCATAACGTAATACAATTTACGAAATACGTAACGTCAACTTCTTCGCCCTCGAGTCTACTGGGACATGCTTGTCCTTGTCCTTCTTCGACGTGTGTGTGTGGGTGTATAGCTCGGGAGCCGTCGGTGCACGACCAAGCTCCTTGGACTAACCAAAAACAAGAGAGATTATGAGTATGTCAGAAAATTAATAAATTTCATTATACAAATCGAAAAGATAAAGTTAAGAATCAAATCAAGCTGTTGTAGTGCCCAATAAAGGATCGGGAGCCTCCCGTGTGGCGCACCAATCCGGTGCCCTGACCCTCAGGCTCGCTCATGCGATTGGCATGAGCAGTGTGGGACCTTGCGTTCTCTTCTTCTGTGTCCCAATGTGCCTTCCAGTTGGCCCAAACATCAGCACTCACTGAGTGATGCGGTTTCCCAGCCATCCTCATCTTGTGAATGACGTCTTTGTACCTATGAAACAAAATTAATTAAAAAAATATAAAGTAAATTAATAAATTATTTCAAACTATAGTGATTTACAACTTACCGGTTCCCCGCATGTCTCGAAAAGACATAGTGCATGTACCCATTGTTGTACTCCTCATCCCAAGCATACTCTTTCTGAAAAGAGTAAATGATATTCTTGTTATTACCAGGCATTTGTACATTAACGTATTTGTGAAGTGAATAGATAAATAATTACCTTGAACTCTTGCCAGTAGTAGTCTACTTGGTCGGCCGATAAAAACTGCCACGCACTACCCTCAGCGAAGAAAGATTTCCAGAAGATCTCCCGCATAGAACGGGAGACTGGTCCGGACGGCTGGATCAACGACCCGGACTCGTCGGGTCGGACAACTACCTTGTCACCGGCATCCAACACTGCCGGTGGAGTAGAAGAAGAGGGACCGGCCTCGAGGACTACTCCCAAGGACCTTCCACGGCCACGGCCACGGCCTTGACCACGGCCGCACCCACTACTGGCACCTGTCTGATCACTCGTAGATCCTTGTCCTCTCATGACTTCAACAATATGTATTAAAATGGAAAGATGCAACCATAATTAATAACTAAAGATATTATTGTATGTCAACAGTACAAACACTAATGAAAAATCTATATACAACGAACAACATATGTTCACCTTCCCCTTCCTCTTCCTCTTCCTCGTCGTCGGATGATGAAAAGATAACATCTGGATCTTCGACGGGAGGAACATGCAATGCATCTTCGTCAGCTTCTTCATTCTGATCAACCAAGTTTGTCGGATCTTCATTTGTTTCAACGATTAGGGGGTTTTCGATGTCGTCTTGGAAGGCCGGGACCACTGTCTCTGGCATGTCAAGCTCTGACCTTGCTCTAACCTTGCATACTTCCCACCAATTAACTTTATCCCGTCTTTTGCTCGGATATGGCAAGTATTGAACTTGGTCGGCCTGGTGTGCCAAGATGAACGGTTCATACTTATTGTATCTCTTTCTATGGTTGACTTCCACCAAGTTCTATCGAGTGTTACTGTGTGTGCCACTATCCGTGGGGTCAAACCACTCGCATTCGAATATGACGGTCTTCTTCATAGGTAGAGCTGGATACTCTAACTCGATTATGTCAGTCAGCACACCATAAAAGTCATTTTCGTCCTTGACATATTGTGTTCCCCTAACACAAACACCGCTATTCATCGTAAGCCTGTCTTGCTCGTATTCTCGAGTTAGGAACTTGTAGCCGTTCACGCAGTACCCTTTATATGTGTCCACCGTTCTACACGGTCCCTTCGCGAGGCTCATGATGAAGGGATTGGTAGAGACAGTTGCTTTCGAAGCATACAATCTTTGTAGCCTTGGAGTTATTGGAAAATAAAACATTTTCCGATATGGGGCTCTAGCCTTTCTACTTTTTATTTTCCTTGGGTCATAGGTTTCCACCGCGGTCATCACAAACTTTGCATTCCGTTCTATCTACATCTTCTCCCCCCAGTAAAGCATACAGTTTCGGCGACAACAGTCAATGACCTCAACCGGCAACCCCAAACCCTTAACCAACTTCTTTATGTTAGCAAAATTGGTTGGCATCTTGTTATCCTCCGGAAGCAGCTCTTGTATGAACTCGCACATGTCGTCCATTAACCTTATTGAACCCTGATGACGACACTTTTATCCATCATTTTAGCAGATGCAGAAAATGGGGAGTGCTTGTTGTTACCAGGCCATATTTCTTGCTCCGTTGTGCGCATCATATCAAAAAATTTCTGTGATTCGGCATTCGGAGTCTCGTCTTGGAAGACCACTTTTGGCCCAGCAACATCATGTATCATTCTATGCCCGGATGAGAATCCAAACCCCTCGACATCATTCTCCGGTACAACATATGTTGTCCTCCGGGATTCAACACGGTCCCCTCGCCATGAAACACCCATATTTGATAATCTTTCACATATCCATTCCTCAAAATATGATATTCTACATCTTCGGTATTGCGATAGCTTTTATTTCTACATGCATACTTAGTACATGGGCATTTAATTTTTCCTTCACTCATACATGTTGGATGATCTGTGGCGAACTGGATAACTCTGACACTTTCTTGGGAAAGTCGCGAGTTTGCAACCACCCGTGAGTCTCCGATACATCCAACCACGATCTTGGTTCATTTCTGTAGTATGTTTTATTAGATAACGATTCTATCTAGCTATCCGCATTTATTATCCTACTAACACAATCTCTAATTTATTTTATTGTGTTACATGTGTTCCGAGAATTAATGATATATATTAATATCTTAATATTTAAATAATATTTAATTAAATCCACCAATCATATATATTTCGAAATCCACAAAAATTCATAAACTATAATATTTTAAATCCATAAAAATCTTAAATCCATAACACTCAATATATAATTTCTATATAATTTATATAATATTCTAAATCTACGAAATTCTAAATCTTTAATACTCTAAATCCATACAAAACTCTATATAATTCTAAAAATCATATATAATTCTTAAAAAAATCTATATAATTTCTATATAATTCTAAAAAAATCTATAAATAATTTCTATATAGTTCTATAAAAAATACTTTATATAATTCATAAAAATTCTATATAATTTTAAAATCATATATAATTCATAAATGATTCTATAAAATTTCTAAAAATCCTATATAATTCATAATAATTCTATTCAAACCTTAAAAATCTTATATAATTCCTAAAAAATCTATATAAATTCTCTAAATACTATATAATTCTATTTAATTCATAAAAATCTTAAATAATTACAAACAAATTTTATAAAATTCTATAAAATTCATAAATAAATCTATATAATCTCTAACAAGTTCTATAAAATCTTAAAAAAATCAGAAAACAATTCTAACCTATTTATACATAAATTCTAACATTATAACAAAATTTAATTCTAAAAAACAATATATATATATTGAAAGACAATAAAACAAAAATAAAAAAATTCTAACCTATAGGCGGAGCGGACGGCGAGCGGCGGAGCGGCAGACATCGGCGGAGGGCAGTCGCGTGACGGTGTGCAACAACTGGGAGGCCGGAATTTGGAGCGGCAGAGCGCGGGTGAGATGGCTGCGTGACGGGAGGCCGGAATTTGGAGGGAGGGACGGAAGCTAGGGCCGGAACCGGACGGAAATGGAGGGAGAAGATTATGGACGCGGCAGAAATCGAATGAGAGAGCGGACGAACATAGGGCAGGGGCGCGCGACGGTCTTTTATAGAAGACGAAGATTTAGCAACGGAATTTCCGTAACTAAATCCGTTGCTACAGTACTAAGCACGTAACTCAAATTTCCGCCAAATATTTGGAGGTATCACCGCGTTAGCGATGGATTTCCGTCGCTAACTTGTATGTTCCACCAAATATTTGGCGCCCATGTTCCCGCCACACCCTTTAGCGACGGATTTCCATCGCTAAAGGGGGGTATTTTAGGGGCGGCATATGGCGCCTAATATACTACCCCAATAGCGACGGATTTACGTCGCTAAAGGGGGGTATTCTAGGGAGGGCTTATGCCGCCTAAAATACCCCCCAATAGCGACGGATTCCCGTCACTAAAGGGGGGTATTGTAGGCGGCATAAGCCCCGCCTAGAATACCCCCTTTAGCAACAAAAATCCATCGCTATTGGGGTAGTATATTAGGCGGGTTAAGATACCACCCATTAGCGACGGAAATCCGTCGCTAATGGAGTTGTTAATCTAACACCCTCTCACGCTATCTTACCCGCGCAATATAGCGACGGAAATCTATCGCTAACTGTCGGGGTTACGAATTTAGCGACAGTTTTTTCCAACCGTCACTAAATCCTTCGCTACGCGTTGATATTAGAGACGGATTCGTAGTTCGTCGCGAATTCTGCCGCAAAACAGAGGTTTTCTAGTAGTGTAATGTCTATGTACCATTTGTTTTCGCTTCTCAAGTTTCCCTGCAAATAAGCAATTAAGCTTTTGGAACCCATTGAAGCTCAGATTTTCTGGGTGGATTAGTTTTCTGATTAGTATGAGGAGAGGTACTACGATCGATCTTTTGGCCTTTAGATGAAGAGGCATGCACTAAGTAAGAAGCATCATCCAAGCTACTCACTTCATGTGTAGTGCGAGTGGGTGACTTGTATGACTTTTTACTTAGCACTTGCTTCTTCTTGCAAGAGTTTATAGTGTGACCATTGTTTCCATAAAATCTACACCATTCATTGTACTTCACATAACCATATTTTCCTTTTCTAGGTCTAAAAGGCTTCCTATCCTTAATCTTGGGATCTAGTATGTTTGTGGCATTCCCTTGGGCTTGGCTCACATACATCTTATGAGCCTTTTCCCCATGAAACTAGTAATTTTCATCCCCTAATGGTTGGTCAAGTACCTTAACCTTTTTCTCTAAGAATTCATTATTGCATCTCCAGATTTGAAGGGCCTTGTCTAAGATCTCAACTTTTCACTTAATTTCTTGATGAGCTTTCATTAGCGCTCGAGCACTTGGAGGAATCTAAGTCATATCCTAATCTAGGTCTAGCCTTTACAAAGACAGTTTTGTTCACCATTTTCTCATTAATAGATTGTGTTAATTCGGTGATCTTCGTAAGAATTATCCCTAAGTCTCTTTCTAACTTGAGTTCTAAATCCTTTAACGATCCCCCTTGAGGTTGCTTACCCTTGCAGCCCTCACATGATATCGTCATCAGACTTAGTTTCCTAGATTTTACTAAGGTCTTTTCTTTGTTAGCTAACCTACAAGTCTAGACATTCGCTACATAGTTCAGTTACTTCCTCTTCATATTATGTGATTTGAGATTCTAAAGTTTCAGTGTCTTCTAGTATCCCCTTAATCATAATAATGAGGTCTTTATTTTCAAGCATGTTTAAGCGATTAGGGAAGGAATCGAGAGTTTTTACCTCAAAAGTGAGAGCCTCTGCATTGGCCACGCACATTTGCCTTGGAATCCTTCATGGAGGTCAGCTTCATCATCTTCTTCTCCCCATGCTGAGAAAACTGCCTTCTTCTCAGTGGCCTCTACTTTGTGGTTGGTGCACGTCTTGGCAAGATGTCCCTTCTCCTGGCAGTTATAGCACGTGTACTCCCTAAGATCACACTTAGTCGAGGAAGATGATTCTCCTGGTCCAGCTCTCTTCTTAAAGCATTTCTTTACCATCTTTGTCATGAGAGTGACTTCTGTATCATCGTTCTCATCTTCTTCAGCGTCATTTATATTCATCTTCTCAAGCACCTTCATGAGCTTCAGCACTGTCCCAGTGGATTCTTTTACTCGTAAGCCCTTGAGTGAGTCAGCATTTTCTTGGTCGAAGAACTTGCCAAATATGTCCACTACTGGAAGCTTCTTGCAATCTGGAGACATGAGAGTGACTCGTCGAGTGAGCTCGAATTTTTCGCTCATATCATATATGACAACCAGTGTATGCTCTGATGGTGGGACGATTATGCTAGAGACAGTCCATTTGTTGATCAGAATTGTAAAGCACGAGTGGCAGGCTAACACGCTTTCACCATGGAGTTGTTTGAAGGACTAAAACTCCCTTTGAAGCGTGAACTTTCTGGTATCCTTCTGGTCTTCGCTCCCTCTGGGTATGGAGATGATAGATACCCACATGTATTTGGCCGTTTGTATGACAATGACTTTGTCAATATCCGTGCAGGTGAGTCCATACAGAATCAGTTGTCGAGATTTTGCGCTCTTCTCCATCTTAGCGTAGTGCTCTGGTTGCCATTCAGTTCTTGCCTTCAACTCTGGAAGCACCTCGTCTCCAAGCTTTATGATTTTTCAGAATTGGTAGTCTTGGGTTTGAATGAACGTTGTGTGCACTCCCATCCACTAATCAAGTTCTCCTTCTCGAAGCTGGTGAGGTTTGTTAAGAGACATGCCGAGGTTGAATTCTGAGCTCTTCATTGCCATGTTGGAATTGGATCATGCTCTGATACCAATTGTGGATCTTGAAGATCTTAGCTCTAACTAATATTAAACTTTTGTGCGGAAATACAAGACTAAGAACAAGTAAACACTTAATTCCAAAACGATTCTTCACTTGATTTCTTGTAGGACTTACAACGATTAGGCGAACACACAGTTCTCAGTTTCTTCCTAAACTTTCCTAATTATTGCCTAAGTCCTAAATCAAGATGAACTCTCTCTCGCATTCAACAACAATGTTAAAGATAAATGAACTAAACTATTTATACTATGGCATAATCACCGGGAACTAGTTACTTAAAAGCATGATGATAATAATAAATAAACTACTAAATCTAAACTAGCCGAGTATAATAACAAACTTGCTTCAACAGTTAAGATCTCGAATCTAGTAAATCTTTGGCGAATCAAATCTTTCCTTCTATAGCTCCTGAAAGTTTTTTTCCATATATACGCGCTCGGCCCCCTTCAGTGTATTCGGTTCCCTTGGGTGCGTCGTCTTTGTGTAGCATTTTACTTCTCTGTAGATCGATTCTGCACTCTTCTTGTTTGATTCCCTCCAGTGTCACTCGGTTCCCTTGCTCCTAGTTATGCGCATTAAGCGCTATTCTTCTCGATGGACTCACTCTTGTATCTATACTTTAGCTCGTTGGCTTCCATGCTTAAACCTCCTAATTAACTCAAAGGCCTATCGATTTCATGCGATATCTCACTCAATACACAAATTAATTCATAAGGTTGTTTGTTATTATTAAAAGCTGAGGCACTATTAGTTACAAGAACTAAGGGGCTAGTTCATATAACCAACAAGTATGTTGAAGGCGAAGGAATAGCATAGAGCGAAGAGAGTCGTTGCGAGCTAGTGAATCCTCAGCTTCCACATCTGAGTATATGCGAGTGTATCCAAGTGAAGTGAAGTATGTCCCCGGTGGAAATAATGCACCAGAGTTTAGAGTATTCGGGCCATGTGAAGAGAAAGATGTGAAGCAAAGGATAGGATGGATGAGTTCCTGCCTATGGATAGTGAGGAGCGTGGATCACCAAGCTGGATGAATAGGAAGCGCAAGAGTGGTGGGAGGAGGATCGCCAGCTGTACAAGGTTGTTACAAGGTTGTTGCTCAAGAAAAGAAGAAACGCGTGTGGTGGAATCTATTGAAGCTACTTAGTGGAGCGGTCATACGGATTGCCAACGTGTCAATCTTTATTACACTATTATATAGGTCTTCCTTTCTTGGAGAATAAGTTAGGATTTCTATAAATAGGTGAAATAGGTGAATTGTTAGTGCACGAAATTTAGAACCTCATAGTTGAGAGAAAGTCTAGCTCGCTTAGGAGAACCAACCCAGAGAGAAACACAAAAAGATCCGAAAACTAGGAGAGTGAGTACGGTTGAGTGTTTAGGATGACAAGCTAGTTATCTTAGGAGGGAGCAAGAGCGTCAACACACCTTGAGAGCAACAAGAGAAGGAAAACTTGTATAGAGTTGAACGAGTGATTGTATTGAGATGAAAGTTGTCAGTGATTGTAATTCTCTGTTTGATATAATCAATATAATGGTGAGTTTTATCTCGGGCTTGAGTTAAGCCAAGGGTTTTTACCTTACCAAAATATCTTTGCATTTGAGCTGAACTTACTATCTAACAATACTAAGTTCATATTGTGGAAAATCCCTTAATTCCGACATAGTCGCTTTTATAACTTGCTGTGTTTACAAAGGGGATTAGACTCGCTTTAAAGTGTTTTCAACTTTTACATTTATAAAACACTTAAGCTAGTTAATCGATCTACTCTTTCATAAGAGCTAGTCGATTTAAGCTACTTTATCTTATTCAGCAATGATTCTTTTATATATCTACTTGTTGTATTGGATCCTTGTATACTAGCTTTCTAGCTACTTGTACATTGGATATAAGAGTAAGTGTAACATTCTTTATCATACACTTAAGCTAGTTTGTATAAACCCACATAATGAAATTAGGGAAGTAATTAAAAATAATAAGGGGAGGGCTTTATAATGTTATTGCCACTCCTGAATTTAATGTCTTAAGTGAGTAAAAAGAACTTGTCAACTCTAATCGTACAAATATTTTGCATGCTAGGTTAGGTCATATAGGTAATAATGGACTCCATTATCTGCATAAACATGGCATTATTGCTATTAAACCTGTTGATATAAATTTTCGTGAGACTTGTGTTTTTGGCAAGAAGTGTGCCCATACCTTTTCTAAATCAAGTATATTGCTAAGCAACCCCTAGAATACATGCTCTCTGACCTATGAGGGCCGGCTCAGGTTCCTGCTATAGGAGAAAGACATTATTTCATGTCCTTAATAGACCACTACTCTAGGAGGGTTTGAGTATTCCTACTTAAGTCCAAATGAGGCATTTGACAACTTAAAAAACAAGAAGATAATGGTTGAAAGTCAAACTAGATTCAAGTTAAAATGCTTAGGAACTGATAATGACCTGAAGTTTTGTAACCAAAAATTTAATGAGTTTTGCAAACTTAATGGGGTTAAAATACACCTAACTGTCCCTGGTACACCACAACAGAATAGTACCACTGAAAGAGTGAATATGACACTTCTAAAAAAAGCCAGATATATGTTAACTAGTTCTGAATTAAAAAATAGTCTTTGTGATGAAGTTGTTATGACATCAACTTACTTGATTAATATATCTCCATTTTCTGCTATTAATTTTAAAACACTTTATGGAATATGGACAAATAACAAACCTGAACTTGATCACTTGAGACCTTTTGGATATACTACTTATGCACAAACATCCCAAGGCAAGTTGCAACCTATAGCACTTAAATGTGTTATGATGGGTTATCTCGAGGGAGTAAAAGGGCATATGCTCTTAGTTATTTAACCTGGAGGGCATAAGTTTATAACTTATAGGTCTGTCACTTTTACTAAAAGTGACTACTACTTTAACAACTTATCTAACCCAATTTCCGAGCCTAGAGGTAATGCAGGAACCACTCATCCACCCGATGGACAATTCTTCCATCCCTTTGAGCAAACAAATGATGAGAAGAAAGAATTTTATGTGGGACAAGCTATCAGTGATGAAATCAATGAAGTCTCACTGTCACCATCAAGCTCTACAACTGAACAAATGGCGTTTAATAGCAACACATAATATTAAACCCACCAATTAGTTGGTGAAGTAAGTAGATCTCAACTTGATGTCCCTATCTTTATTAATAATAGTGATCCTGAACATGATTATCTGCATGATAATCAACAAATGGACAATAACACTATTAATAAATACCTCTTTCCTTACTAGTTAACTAGAGACAAAGAACCTAGGATTAGGATACCTAATCCCAAATATGCAAATTTTGTTGAGAATTATACCAATATTGTTGACTTTTCTTTTCTTGTTGCCAGTACTGTCATAAGTTACACACCTGACACTTATTAATAGGCCATGTATTGTAATAAGTCAAATGAATGGCTTACAACAACGCATGAAGAGATCCAATCCATGTATGTTAATAATACATGGAGACTAGTTCCTAATTCCAAAAATTGTAGGGTCATAGGATCTAAATGGATCTATAAACTAAAAGAATGTGCTACTAGTAATGACCCTCCTCGGTATAAAGCCAGACTTGTTGCAAAAGGTTTTACCCAGAAAGAGGGGGTCGATTACAATGATATCTTTGCACCTATGGTTAAATATAAAACTATGAGACTTATTTTTGCCATGGCTAATATTAAGAGTTGGAAAATTGATCAAATGGATGTTAAAATTGCTTTTTTACATGGTGACTTGTTAGAGACTATTCATATGGCTTAGTCTAAAGGGTTCAATGATACAAAAAATCCTGATTATGTTTGTTTGTTGACAAAATCCATATATGGTCTTAAACAGTCTCCTAGGTAATGGAGTAAAAATATTTTGACTCTTGCATGATGACACTAGGTTTTCATAGTAGCAAATATGATACTTGCATACATTATAAAAATGCTAATAAGTAGTGTCCTTTGTATATTCTGCTTTATATAGATTATTTACTCTTGATTAATAGCTCCAAGGTTTGTATTTCCAGAGTCAAAAGTAAGTTGAAAACTTATTTTGATATAGAATTATAAGAAACATGGCTAAGAAGTCCATGTTCATATCCCAAACTGACTATTTTAATAAAGTCTTAGACATGTTTCTATGAAAGCTGCTAAAAGAGCTCCTATTCCTCTTAGAGGGTTTTTAGATCTCTGAAAGGAGGATTGTCCCTCTACTGATAAGGAGAAGAAGTAAATGGAAGTGTTCTATGATGTGGCAGTTGGTTCCCTTATGTATGTAATGTGATGTACTAGACTTGACTTGGCTTTTGCAGTGAGTGTACTAAGTAGGTATATGTCTAACATTGGTGATAACTATTGATAGGCTATGAAATACTTAGTAAGGTATGTTTGTGGGTCAAATAACCTGGGCCTTGACTATGCATGTCATGAGTCTATGTATAGGTTGATTGGTTATGTTGACTCGGACTTTGCTAGTAACAAGGCCACTAGAAAGTCCATTGTTGCATTTTACTACACTTGGACAAGTAATTGTGTCATGGAAGAGCCAACAACAATCCATTATTTCTCTTTCATCGATTGAAGTTGAATACATTGCCATTACTGAGGCTTCTAAAGAAGCAACTTAGTTACATGGAATACTGTAAGAGGTACAAGGTAAACTGTATCATATCATTCTTTATACTGACAATCAACGTGCTTTCTTTGTTTGGAAAAAGGATCCATTTTATCGTCTATCATTTTATAAGAGATATGGTAGAAAAACAATTGATCTCTGCTGAAAAACAAAAGGTGAAGTTAATCCTTCACACTTTGGGACTAAAATTGTTCGTTCTGACAAGTTTGTGTTTTTCAAAGATCATCTTCAAATCAGGGATGTGACATAGTCTCAAGAGGTGAGACAATGATGTATGGGGAGTACAAGACTGACCATTCAATGCACTAAGGCACAATTCAAGTTTAGCAAACTTATATTAAGAGGACATATTATTATGTAATATGATCTTAGTTTGTAATATTAGAGTAAACGGTTTATCACTTGTAACGTTGTAACTGGTAAGAATTGCACTTGGTTTAAGCCCAGATTGATGCAACCCCGGTCTTGGGCCGGTTGGATGGCACGTCTGTGGTTTGGGCCGTGGAATGTTTGAGTGAGGCGATCCCATTTTTTAATTAGAAGCTGAAGACGCATGAGCTTGTTTTGAAGCTTATGGTGACTTAGGCACTTAAGCTCTCTTAAGAGCAAGGGTTTCATCCACCCAACTCATTCTTGTCATTTCACACTCCTAGAGAAAGAGAGCACTTCGCTAGAGAATAAGGTTGATCGAGCTTCTCGCTCGGGTCCGATGTTGTTCTTGGTGTTTCTTCTTCCACTCCATTGTTTTTGCGTTGAGATCTAGTGGTTCAAAGGGTTTGGCTTCCCAGTCAACATCATCTCTGTCGTGTGAAAGAGGGGCTTATCTTTAATTTTGTATGTTCTTCCTTCTAGCTCTTAAGTCTCTCTTATAGAGTTTCTAGTGTTTGTTCTGGCTGCCAATTCTTGTGTAACCCTTACTCTGTACTAGTGTTGGTAGTGAATGTTTGGGTTGAGTCTCCCCCTGAGGCTCCACAGACATATGGCAATTGCCTGAATTGCGCAATCATTCTTCTGTGTCCAATTATTTCTTTCGGTTGCTTGCGCTATTTGATTGATACCTAGGTCGATACAGGTTCTGGTTGATTTACAATATCATCTATCCTAGAAGAAACTGCAGTCTAAGTATAAAAACTACAATGCATATACAATGATGAGGTTTGTAACATTTGAGAACATAGTGGAGCAGATATATAAGCACACAATTCCAAAGCCTAAACACTCAATTATATATTTTTTCGAACTACAATCGGGCTTTGCCTTAGGCTGCTGGTAGGACCCATACAGACGATGTGCCTTGTGGGAAGTTTAGTAATATTATTATATTGCACGTTTGTCTTTGTATGGCTTTCATACTGTCAAATTCCCCTCTTGATTATATGGTCTTTGGTCCACACTCTTTGATTTGGAATAACATGCCTTGTTTTGGGTATTCTATGCATATAATATTGCTGTTACGCCACCTTCTGATCTGGTTCATTCATAATCATTTCACATGAATATTGCATATTGGAACTGTCGAGGTGTCCAATGTACCAATTTCTAGACTGAAATTAGTTTTCTCAAAACCTCCAATCACACTAACCTTCTATGTTTAGCAAAAACAAAACTTAGCGTCTGTCCATTTTGCCATAAAAAAGTACTTCTAAGTACTTATTTTTCTTTTTAAGAAAATAAGCACTGATTTGACTTGTTCAATTCGTCCACCCAAAAAATTTAAAAGTAGTTCGAAGTACTTATTTGCCTAAAAACAGAAGTAATACCTTGATGCATTTAAAATAATAGAAGTACTTCTTTTTTATTTTATTTTACCATTTTACACTTACACTAGGCGTTGTTCATTATTTTGGTCCTTTACAACGCTAATAATGTTATTATTGCATAATATAAAGACTCAAAGATAGCTTTTCCCATTTTCTTTTTTACACTCCCTTCGTTAGCTTTGGCAACATTGACGTCGTTAGCTCTGGCAACCATCAATGTTGGACATTAGTGTCAACGCTTATCCATCAGTCCCAACTACCCTACCATATTATAGGTATTTAAATGAAATTCGTTCTCCTAATGAAAATAGCGATGACATTCCTCCCCACTATTCTCGGTTTCTCCGTCTGCAAAAGATCTCCCCTGATTTTGGATTACATACTATCCCTTTCTCGGGATTCCCATTTACTTGGCGACGTTTGAATTCTAATGGAAAAACTATTTATGAACGACTGGACCATGTCTTTATCCATCAGACTCTTAATCATCTTTTTATTACTCTTAATACTATAACTAAACCCTTTATGACATCATATCATTTTCTATTAACCTCCAAATGGGCTCTAGGCTACCCTTCCAATGTTATCCATTTAGTTTTGAAAACGCATGGATTGATTGTCCTTCTTATGTAGGAATAGGTAAGAAAGCTTGGTCATACAATTTTCGAGGATCTTACATGTGTGCCCTCTACATGTGCCAACATACTCTAAAGAAACTTTGAAAGCTTGGGCCAGAGGCAACACACATAATAACAAAGAACAACTGACGCGGTCTGAGGCCAAATTACTAGATCTGTAAACAAAATGTATCCAATTCCCGTTGAGGGCATACTTCCTTTGCCAATACCAAAACCATCAACATCTATACGCAACTCCTCCATTTTCAAAATAACTTCTGGAAAGAACGAGCCAAAGTGAAACATGCTCTCTGTAATGATAAAGATACCGAGTACTTTCATAGTTGCACTAAAATCAGAAAGTTTAGGCATCAAATTACTTCCTTCACGACCCTATATGGACTCTTTGTCACATGTCATCACGATATCTCTCAAGCTATTACTCATGAGCTAGATGCGATATGTTCTCTCTCATATTCATCTTATTCGGGAAGCAAACCATTCCATTATTCCAAACTTCATCTCTGACGAGGATAATAATATGCTTCTCTACCAACCCTCCCCCACCAAGATCTATCAGGTGGTGCTGAACTTCCCTAAAACAAAATATGTGGTCCTGATGGTTTCCTAGTTGAATTCTATCAGGCTTACTGGAACATAGTGGTGCCCTTTGGTAATCAAAGCAATCCAAGTTGCTTTTCACTCTCAAACGTTACTCCTTGAACTAGGCGAATCTTTCATAACGCTTATCCCAAAACTGATAACCCTTCTACAATTAATCAATTTCTCCCCATCTGTCACTATATTACATCGTATAAAGTTATCACCATGATCCTTGTGAACAGACTTAGTGTGCTTCTTCCTAGGCTGATCCACCCACTAAAGGAGAATTTATTGAGAACAGGCTTATCCAAGATAATATCTTAGTTTCCCATTAAATCTTTGATTCCTTCCATGAGAAGATGAAAGGGCGGCGTGGTTGGATGGCAATTATGTTTGACCTTGAAAAAGCCTATGATAGATTTAAGTGGACTTTCATTGAAAAGATGCTTCATTCTTTGGCTTTCATAACAATTAGATTCAATTAATTATGACTTGTATCAAATCCTCTTCTTTCTCTGTTTTGGTTAACAATATTCCCGACCCGGTGTTTAATCCACGGTGTGGCCTATGACAAGGGATCCTATTGCCCCATTCATTTTCATCCTTGCTATTGAATATGTGGATTGAACCTTACAAGCTGAAGCTCTTAAGAAAAGTATCGGGTAGGTTTTAAGCTTACTAGGCAAGGTACTTGTCTCCCTTTTCTAAGTTTCGTTGATGACATGATCATCTTTGCTAACGCAACCGGGAGGAATATGCACTATATTCACAATGATATGAATCACTTCACCAAGTTTTCGGGATTGGCAGTTGATTACAACAAGAGCTCTTTTCAAACCTCTTTGAACATACCACACTCACACTGGGCACGTCTTGCCGTGATTCTCAATATTCATCTTACATCATCAATGGAGAACTATCTTGGCATCCTAATTGTGGCAGGTAGGATTAAAAATGAATATTTTGATTATGCAATCACGAAGCTTAAGCAGCCGCTAACAACGTGGAAAGTGAACTCTCTATCACAAGTTGGTCGCACCATACTAATCCAATCTAACCTTCTTTCTAAAACAAACTATCTTATCCACAGTTTCCTTCCACCTGTGGGCATTTGTAACAAAATTAATGAACTTAACCGTAAGTTTTTCTAGAACAAGCCTCACTCTCAGGCCCCTCCTCTTTTATCCTGGGAGAAGGTTTGTCGACCCAAATCGCTTGGTGGTCCAGGCTTGTATAAGGCCTCTCACCTTAACTGTTCACGAGAGATAAATCTTCTGTGGAAACTCTTGTTCGATCCCTTTAACACATGGGTTCAAATCATCACTGAGAAATTTCTAGGTCATTCCAATCTTTGTTCCTATAAGAAGAAGAACAAACAATCTTGGCAATTCTCTTGTTTATTTCAACTCCAAGAACTATTTCATATGGGTAGATGTGGGTCGTAGGTAATGGACAATCTATTAGTTTCTAGACCGATAACTAGATTCTAGACACTGATACTAGACCCTATGTTGATCCAGCAATCAATGAAATTAATCTCAAAGTTGGATCCTTCATTAATTCTTTGCATTAGTGGCAATCATTTTGACTGGCTACGCTCCTCCCAAATCATATAGTAAATAGAATTATGCAAATATATATTCCTTTGTCGGATATTGATGACCGTCTCGTATGGAAGTTCTCATCCTCGGGCATGTTCTCTACAAATTCGGCCATTCCGCTGGTTACAACTAGAGAACCCACTTCTTTTGTCCATCTATCCACGGATAGCTCTTCGGATAAACTCATTTGGATACTTAGATTCAGATCCCCCTCAAATTTAAAACTTCCTTTGGAAATCACTTATCGATTTCTTACAAAAATTAAAAAGGTCAAACAACTTCATCGCATCCGTCCCAAATGGTTGTTCTGTTTTCCGGTCTTCCATGAAAACTACGAACCACATCTTCTTTAATTGCACATACACTTTACAAATGACCGAACACTTCCAGAAACAAATTAACCACAAGTACATCGTTACTTGATTAGGTTCGTTTCACGATGATTTTGTGACGTTTTTCAATTCCAACTCTAGGTGTGAGAAAATGTGCTTTCTTTGGTTCCATATTTGGCTACACCGTAACAGTATAATATTTCAGCACAATCCCAAACAACATTTACCCGCGGATGTGGCTTTTTCCATCATTCAAACTAGAAGTAGGATCTTTTGAGCAAATCTGATAAGTGTCGGCCTCAGCCAACTCATTGAGGTAAGAAAAAGCATGTCTCTTAAAAAAAACAACCCTGGGGCTGGGTTAAAGTTAATTTTGATTCCTCGGTTTCTCCACAAGGACACACATACATTGCTTTGATTTTTTAAGATGTAGATGGTAAGATTTTGCTTCTCAATCGCCACATATCCCTACATATATGCCTCGATGTTGGAGTAGCTGATGCTTTAATGGCACTTAGGGAAGCCACGAGCTTTCAACTCACGAATATCACCCTTGAGGGTGACGATCTTTGTCTCATTAATGCTATTAAACGTATTTGGCATGTCTGTTGGACAATTTTGACTATCGTTCATAACGTCAGTACGTTATTATCCTCTTTTACAGGCTTTCAAGTGTTTCACTAGTTTTGGGAGGCCAACCAGATGGTAGACATTCTTGCAGCTGCACGGACTTGCTCGGACGACCTCCCCAACATACGGGAGCATCTACTTCGGATTGATGGGAGACGTATAGTTGATGTACCTGTCATGATGGTGAGTGCGGTGCATTTCTGGTCAATGACGTTCACTCAACATTTTTTCTCTAATTTTTATAGTATCGTCATGCACGATGATGCGGGGTTGCAGTTTTTTTAAACTGAAGTCCAATATTAGTCCTGCATAAAAAAATTCACTTTTAGTATAAACGTAGAAGTATACTCTCCCTGCACATTAACAATATCAAGAAACACCAAAAAAAAAATACTTACAAGATTGTAATTCATTATCTCTGGAGTCTTTTTTTTTTATCATCTTTTAATTTCGAATTTCTTCATCTTCTACTGATTACTTCTTGTACCTCCTTCTACAAATTTCGTATTGAAATCGTAGCACTATAACCCTGTTTGTGGTTACTTTAATTAAACCCTCATTTTTATGTGATTGGAACTTAAACGATTATTATTTCCCTTTATCTTACAAGCTTGCTTTTTTTTCAAAGGATAAAATCAATATTTTATTTCAATTATATATATATATAATATTGACTGGTTCTTGGGGTATTGAGCTTGTCGGTTTTAACAGACCTGAGGACTGACTATTCAAATATGGTAAATGAAGCTCTTTTACGCGATCATGAAGAATCGAATCTGGGGTGGAACTTTCAGACCACGAAGATCGCATGCTCTTCCGACCACTACAGTAGAAGCCCCGTCCCTTACTTTTGGCGAGAAATGTTTTTTTGGCTGTATTTTTATACATAGGGTCTCACACATCTTGAAAACATAACATAACTATTAGTAGTATATATTTAGTGAGGATATCGTAAGAATAAAATTTATTTAAAAAATTAATGTGATAAACTTGGAGGGTCTAATCAATTTTTTTTTTCTCAGCCCTCTCACCTCTCTCTAGCTTCTCTCTCATTTTTTCTATTTTCGAGTCTTGTTGGATTTCTCTTTGGTCTCTATCTTCCTCCATCGAGATACTTTGTCCCTCTCACTTTTTCTGAAACGTCCCTAAACTCTCCCTTTAAAACTCGAGCTCGCTATCTATCGCAAAATGTTTTTGCTAACCCTCGCAGGCTAAAACGTCACGGTGGAAGTTAATTTCGGCGTGATGCTGGAAGTGGAACATGGCGTCACGGCAGAGGCGGACAGGAGCGTGACGAGGTACCATGCACATGACGTGACGGCCTATGGAAGGCGCCGCTGACGTGACGACTGTTGGGAGATATAACGTGACGGCATTGGTTAAAAGAGGCGTGACAAAATGGCCTTTATATTGATAGGAGGTGTTTTTGATGTTCGTAAGTACTTTTATTAGTTGTAAATGGTTATTTAAGCCTTTTTATGCTATTTTAACAAGAAAATCACATTAAATGATGGTGTTAGGCTCGGTAGGTCTGTAAGGGTGTTCAGCAGGATGAAAACGTACTTGTAAAGAATGAAAGGGATGTATTAGGTAGTTTTAACAATATTGTGTGATATCTAATGACCTATACTGAGATCTTGTGACATTAAGTGACACTTGAGTTCATCCCCGTACTAATGTGTACTTTGTAGTCAATTTTGCATACACTTTTAGGCGGTTTTCACATTGGTATGTTATATGTGTTAGAGTCACCTATTTGATTTTTGAAATTCATAGTTGTTTACAGCTGTATTACACTTACAACGGATAGAAGCTGGTTACAACACACATACAACTGTATAGCACAATGCCTATTCCTCAACTCTACCTCAGAACCCTTTTCCACAACCCCTATAAAAGAGTGATTCTTATGTAGTTGTTTCCACACCTACAAGATCCACAAACTCCATTCCACATTCATCAATCAATCTCTTAGCAGATGGCTTCTTCATCATCTTCATCAACCCCATCAAACAAAGTATGTCATTGTGGTTTTCCTTTACTTCAACAAATCGTGGAGGGTCGGTGGAACTTTGGTAGAAGGTTTTGGGGGTGTCCAGAATTTGTCACATATGATGTGAACAAGCCAAATAACGAAGGAGGTTGCAATTTTACATAATGGATCGATCCACCGTTCTATAAGAGAGCCCAAGAGGTTATCGATGAACTGCGGAAAGAGAGAAATGAGCTAACTCAGCAGAACGAAGGACTTATAAGGTTTAATTTCAAGGGTAAAGAAGATATCAAGTATTTGGATAAAGTTAGAGCGGTCAGAGACGTAAGTCGTCTTAGAAAACCTAAGACAAATCCTAGCCCATGATTTCTGTTTTGTTTTATGAAACTTTGCAGGGAACATGCGACATTGTCATGGGAGAGATATCGAAAGCAGAATCGCCTTATTTAGAAACAATGTAATGGTATTTGAATAATTTTCTATTTAGTAATTGCAAGAAGAATCGCGTCACCTAGAAATAATGTAATCTTGTAACAGCTAGTGTCCTCATTTTTTCAATATTTTGTAGTTTAATGGTAAGAGAGTATCAAGTTGAAAGCATTGCTACTAGTTATACATCAATAAAATATCCCAACAAGCCACAAATTTAATGTGTACAAGAAAATAGTCCAACATACATAAATTAAATGTCAACAAGAAGCCCATGAAGACACAACTTCATGGTGAACAAGAAATAACCCCTTAAATGGGCCATGTATATCAAATTTGTGTATAGCCCAATGTCTTGGTCATCACGTCCGGTGTGACATACAACGTGACGCCCATTTTGACCCACACCGTCACGGCATGGGTGGTGTTCATCGTCACGCACCGCAAGCTACACTGAAAATCCAGAAGTAGGATGTCGTATCAAGCCCATGCCTCTGTATTTATGTCAAAATGGCTCAAGGCTGCAATGACATGACCGGAACCTGCTTCTTTGACCCATTTTCATCCACAAAATAGCTTCATATTCTCCTATTTAAACCCCTACAACTCACCATCTTCATTCATTAATCCATTTACAATACTTCTCTCCATTCTAACAAAAATGACGAAGTTTTTCTTATCAAAGTTTAAGAAAATGAGTATTGAGAGAGTAAAACATGAAGAGGGTGATGAATGTAGTCATTATGAGCATGATGAATGCATGGATCGAGGGGTGGATCCAAACACATCATATTTATCTGGAGATTACAACAATGAGGTTAGTTAACATATATGTTTACTCTTGTAGAGGTCCAGTAGTCTTGATTACGCCCTATGGTGTCGTATGTTGCATTATGTCGTAGTAGTATGATTTATTTATTCATTTTGGTTCCATAAGTTTACAACAATCTGGTAGTTAGCATACGTTTTATTTCATCATTAATCCCTACGGTTAGTTAGCATATATGTCTACCTATTATGTTATGTTGCTCAAGCTAATTCGCATTCAGTTCTATATGTTGCACCTTGTTGCACCTTGTTACATTATGTTGCTCAAGATGATTCGCATTTAGTTCTACGAGCTCACAGTTGGTATATCTTTTGTTCTAACGTACAGATTGCACAAGACACATACGACAATAACTCATCGTTCTACCATGGGGAGCAAATTTCTTCTCAACCCTATGTTCCTGATTCATATGAAAGCTTAGATCGAATACAGGTTGCAACCATGTACAGTGACGGACTACAACCTCAATTGCCCTACTCAGACTATGCAAATGTGCCACAGAGACCTGTAGTTTCCTTCCTCGATTGTCCAATACCCAAATTCAGTCTTGGCTTCACGGATGACGAAGATAGCCCCCCCCCCCCCCCCCCAGGATGAGTTGTCCGGCAAGCTTCCCAAGCCAGAGTGGTTCGGAACGAGGTACAGAATTTTGGGGATGGCCACCCCTATACACTCTACCGAAGTTCGAGAACGTGGCCACACCAGAACCAATAACTTCAAAGGACTATGAATAGTTCCATGTCCACGTGCTCGTACATCAGGTCCGGGATGAGCTTGTCTCGGGCTTCCATCTCTCCACGAATGCCATGAACAGTTCCCTGTCCACGTGCTCGTACATCAGGTCCGGGATGTGCTGGAGATGGGAATCAATAGCAGCGTACAACATGGGGCTCCCCCTGTCTGGTTTCCAAGCTCTCATCATCTTATGACGGAACTGGAAATTGCATGTACGACCCTGTATATCGAGTTTAAAGTTTATGTGAGAACATCGTAAGGGAACTTAAGTACTTTTCATTGAACATGTAACTTACCTTCCCTGCCATATGTCGTACGCAACGTGGGCAGTGAACCAACGAAGCAGCTCAGGGTTCTCCGGACCACCGTTAACCCCTATGGTCAGGAAGGAATCAATGGTGATGGCCCTGTTCGGTCTCCCACGTGGCCTCTTGATGTCCTCCTCCATGGCCACACCCTCACCTGCGCGCCGCTCTTCGTCCCGTGGGGCGTCCCACCGTCCTTGCGCCCTCCACGCGTCCTACAAGACATATGTAATATTAAAATATTCTTGATCGGGTTCATTAAACTTAACCTATCGTTAATAATATTACACTATATTAAACATACCTCCTCTTCCACATCTTCCGCATCATGAGGCTCTTCCTCTCCTTCATCCATACCCCGATCATGGCAGAAGGCGGACCAATCTCCTTCATGGGGTTCACAGTCACCACCGTAGTACGGTTGCGAGCCACCGCCGTATTCGTAGTGTGACCCGGCGGAGCCACCACCGTAGTGGAATTCCGATCCCCCGCCCGCGTGGTGTCCGGACCCGCCTCCTTGGTGGTAATCAGACCCACCACCCATCTGTTGGGCACCGTAGTAACCCAACATCATCTATTGGGAAGACGATGCATCTCCCATGAACTCGTCCACCCCCACATTGGAGATGGAATGGCGTGACCCGGATATCTCCGGGTACATCGGATACGGGTACGGCCTACGGGGGCTCCTCGGACTCGCATTGTCGGCCATCCCCGGAGACAGAATGTCTCGCAGGCGTGTAGTGGGCCAAGGCGGATGCCCTTTCAGCACCCCGCTTCTTCTTCCGGACCACCTTGGCGCCCAGTTCTGCTTCTGCTCTGGCCGCTTCCTCCGCAGCCAGTCGCGCGACCTCTTCGGCATCCCTGATGGCATCCCTTTTCTGGTACCGTGCTGATCGGGATCCTATGCCACCAACCTTCTTCGCCATCCTCTTTAGACCTAATTTCAGTATTTAAACACAAAAAATTAATTAAATCTAAGTTTTTCCCCTAAATACCTAAAAAATCCATTAAAAATCATAAAAATCTATTAAAAAAATTCCTATACAACCAAATACCCATAAAATCAATACTACAACTAAAACCTCAATATATATCAACATTTCAACCATAAATTTTTATTAATTTATATTATTTTAACTAATTAACAAGATTAAATACTCAAACTCCCAATAATTCAACCTAAAAACCTATCCATCCAAATATCATCCAAATCAACTCAAATCTTCCATATACTTCAAGATTCCAACAATATTATGTATAAATATCATATTAATTCAACAAATTAACATATATAACTACTAAATCTTCCAAAAATAACTATAAAAACTTATAGATCTACATAAAAACAACTCAAAGAAGCTAGAAAATTGAAGAACTAACCATAACAACTTTGGATTCGGTCTTGGTGAAGGAAGAACAACGAAACGAAAGACCTACGAGCACCGGATTGAATCCAAACAACCAAAACAAGAACAAAACTGGCTCGAATGGAGGAGATGATGTAAAGGGAGAGGAGGGAGGTGGCAGAGTTGAGGATATGAGGGTTTAGGGGATGATTTTGATAACACGAACATTCATAATAATACCATATTTCTCAAGTATAGCTTTAATAACACAAACATTCTAATTGTCTTTTTGTATGCTCCTTCTAAAGATCAATTTAAAGATGAGTTTTGGGATTTTGTTGAAATCAAAATCATTTCATCTCATCTTCCTTGTATCCGTATGGGAGACTTCAATAATATCCTTTCTCCATTAGACAAAGTAGGTGGTAACGATCCGATCCCTAGAAAACTTGTTCGTCTAAATAATCTGATTACTGAGCTTGGATTAGTGAATACTAAATTCGAAGGTTTTCCCTTTACTTGGTGTAATCAAGAAATATTGATCATAATATTTTTAAACGACTTGATCGAGTTTTCACACATGCTTCCCTGTCAACCTATGTTGACAAAATCACCATTAAACACCACCCATTCTCCTCTTCTGACCATAGTTTTATCACCTTTTCTCTTGGTAACAATGGAACGCTATTAGACTTCCTTCAGATATGAGAATGCTTGGTCAGAATTCAAATCTTTTGATGCTTTAGTTTTAAAAGTTCAAAAATATTCTCTTAAAGGATCATATATGTTTAAATTTTCTCAAAAACTTCGCATTCTTAAAAACAATGCTAAGTTATGTGCCAATAAAAATCGTAATCACAGTTTCACTCAATTATTGAATTCAGAACATACGCTAGAGAATTTGTATCTCCAACATCTTCAGGATCCCTCGAATAATGTTTTAAAAACTAAAATTAAGAATCATACCACTCGTCATGCCTCACTTCTTAAATTTCAAAATAATTATTGGAAGTGGAGATGGAAACTCAAACATCACACTAATTACTAAATATTTTCAATCTATCGCCAAACTTCGTACATACTGACAAGCAATTTTCTCTTTTCAAACAAAAGACAACAATATTCTTTACTCTCAGGAAGAAATATCGAATGTTATTACCTTAGAACTCATCACTAGGCTTACAACTAACTAAAGTACGTTCATCTCTAATGAAGATCTCACAATCATTCCCACAATTATTACTCCAGAAGATAATTCTCTCCTAGATAACCCCCCCTCCCCCCCTCCCCTTATAAACTGAATAAAAAACTGCGGGTTTTGAACAACCCTTAGATAAAACGCCGAGCCCGAATGGATTCCCTATTGATTTCTATAAGAAATATTGGAAATTTTGGTCCATCTCTGTTTGAGGCAGTTAAAGCTTTCTTTCACTCAAGACACCTTCTTTCTCACTACAATAACTCATTTATTACTCTTATTCCACAAAAGATTCTCCTATGTCTATTAATGATTACTGTTCAATTGGACTGTGTAATTCTACAAATAAAATTATTTCCAAACTTTTGGAAAATAGACTTAAAACTTTACTCTATCTCCTTTTCAAAGTGCTTTTATAGAAGGTAGAATTGTTCACCATAATATTCTTGTTGCCCAAATAATTCACTCCTTTCATAAGTGTTAGTTTAAGCATGAGTAGCTTAAACGTTCCACTTGTTTTGATGATGATAAACATATCATTTGATGTCTTTTGTATGTGATGAGCTTTCCAGGAATAGCTTAAGTAGCTAGAAGAATAGCTTTGATGCAAACGGGCAAGCTAGATACTAGCTTTGTGCCTTGCGGGGAAAGTGAGTCTCGCAAAGACAATGATGAATAAAGGAGAAGAAAAGAAATAATTCCCAGGTGAAGTATGTTGAAGGCGAAGGACTAGCGTAGAGCAAAGAGAGTCGTTGGGAGCTAGTGAATCCTCTGCTTCAACATTTGAGTAAATACAAGTGTATCCAAGTGAAGTGAAAAAGTGTCCCAGGTGGAATCCATGGACCAACATGTAGAGTATTCGGGTGCAGTGAAGGGAAAGATGTAAAGCTAAGAATAGGATGGATGGGTTCATACCTATGGATAGTGAGGAGCGTGGATAGCCAAGTTGGACGAATAGGAAGCGCGAGAATGGTGTGGAGAGGATTGTCAAAGTGGACAAAGTTGTTGCTCAAGAAAAGAAGAAACACATGTGGAATCAGTTGGAGCTACTTAGTGGAGCGGTCACACGGATTGCCAGCGTGTCAATCTTTGTTGCACTATTGTATACGTTTTTCTTTCTTGGAGAATAATTTAGGAATTCTATAAATAGGTGCAATAGGTGAATTGTTAGTGCACAAACTTGAGAACCTCATAGTTGAGAGAAAGTCTAGCGATATTAGGAGAAGCAACTCAGAGAGAAACACAAAAGGATCCAAAAACTAGGAGAGTGAGTACGGTTGAGTGTTTAGGTGAGAAGATAGTGATCTTAGGAAGAACGAGTTGGTAAGAGTTGTATCTAGAAGAAAGCTACTTTTATCCAACGTCGTTTGAGGGAGTGAGTGCGTCAACACCTTGAGAGCAGAGAAGGATAACTTGTATCGAGCTGAACTCGGATTGTATTGCGTGTGTTGATCGTGGAGAACTTAGTCTAACTAAAGATAGAATCTTTTGTGCGGAAATATGAGACTAAGAACAAACAAACACTTCAATTCCAAAACGTTGTTGATTTGATTTCTTGTAAGACTTACATCTACTAGGCAAGACACAGTTCTTAGTTTCTCTCAACTCTCCTAGCTATTGCCTAAGCTCTAAATTAAGATGAACTCTTTCTCTCTAGTTCGACAACCACATCTAAGATAAAATAACTAAGCTATTAATACTATGGCATAATCACCGGGAACTAATTACCTAAAAGCAAGTAAATAATAATAAATAAAGTACTAAATCTAAACTAGACAAATATAATGAAAAACTAGCTTCAACTGTTAAGATCTCGAATCTGGTAAATTTCTTGGCAAATCAACTCTTTCCTTCTTTATCTCTAGGAAGATTTCTTTCCATATATACGCACTTGGTCCCTTTGAGTGCCTTCGGTCCCCTTGAGTGCGTCCTCCTTGTGTAGCGTGTTACTTGTGCAGCTTGATCCTTCACTCTTATTGTTTGGTCCCCTTTAGTATCCCTCGGTTTCCTTGCTCCTAGTTAAGCGCCTTAAGCGCTAGTCTTCTCGCTGAACTCGCTCTTGTATCTTCTCTTAAGCTCGTTGCTTTCCACCATTAAATCTCCTAAGTAACTCAATGGCCTATCGATTTCCTGTGATATCTCACTCAATACACATATTAGTTCATAAGGTAGTTTGTTATCATTAAAACTAAGGCATTATCAGTTATACAAACTAAGGGGCTAGTTCATAAAACTAATAGAGTGGGAGAGTTGCGGGCAACAAAAAACAATCTTTTAACCTAGGAATCTCGTTGGCTAAGCCTCATATCTTAGCTGAGGGTGAACTAGAATGGTGGATCAAGATGAATAAGAACTATATCCAACAAACTGACTATCAATGTTGGAGAACCATTGAAAAAGGTGAAGACAAAATGGCTAAAGAAACAGACACTCACAAATGGGGACCAACTGAGTATGCTATGCTAGAGAAGAATGTCAAGGCAAAGTAACTCATCCTCAATGCTCTCTCTCATGATTACATTGACAAAATCATGTCTCTACCCACGACGAAGCTCATGTGGAACGCTATCATAGATATGCACAGTGGTATCGAGGATATGAAGAACAACCGTCGATTCGAGCTCCAAAGGGACTTCCATTCGTTTAAGATGGGACAAAACGAGTCTGTCTCAGATTATCACTCCATATTCTAGGTTCTATCTGATAAGATGTCCTCCACAGGACTAAAGGTAGAACCATGGGAACTCTCTCTCGCTTTTATCCTTCGTGTTAACTACAAATTTGACACAACTAAAAGTATAATGCTAATGACAAAAGAAACAAAAGATTTTCTTATATATGTGCTTGCTGGTAAATTAAGAATACAAGAAACTGAGAATCAAAAGAGTCACTAGCATCGAACAAAACCCAAGGAGTCACTCTCAAGTTTACTCGTGTACTTCAAAAGGTCGAGGACAACGATGAATCAAAAAATGAAGAAGACCGGGAAGTTGCGATGATGACTAAGCTAATCAAGAGGATCTTTAAGAAGAAGTTTGGCATAAAAACCGACAGAGATCTAAAGGAGTACAAGCCATTCAACCTCAAGAGCATCACATGCTATAAGTGCTCAGGAAGAGGACATCTTGCCAAGGATTGTCCAAGTGAAAAGGTGGATCCTAATGATGAAAAAAGTGGATATGAAACACCACCTAGGAAGGCTTTTGTTGCCTTATGGGGTGATTCTGATGATAAGGTTGACTTTGGTGAAGAACCAGAGAATTCCTTCACAGTCGCTGATCAACCAACTCCTAAACCGGATGTGGAGGTAAAAATTCTTGAATCAGAACCTCTAATTAATACCTCCCCTACAACCCCTCTCTCTTTATCTGTGGGTGTACTCGATCAAGCGAATCTATCTGAAGACAATCTTGATTTGAGCGATTCTGATTCCTCACAGTCTATTATGACTATATCTAGGGATGAGCTCTTTCAAGAAAGTCTTGAGAAAGACAAGCTTGTTTCGAGCGAGTCATCTAAGACTCAGCCTGTACGTACAAAGCCCTTAGAAGCTAAATACGGACAAGCGAGAGCACAACGAGTGTTACCTCACAAAGGTAAACATCGTCTTGTGCTATGTCTCTGTGATGATGACTATTCTGAGTGAGTTCCTAGAACTGTGAAGATGAAAGTTCTACCTTCCAGTTCTGGAATCGCTAGCTCTAACGTTCCTCCAAATTCAACACATCGTTAGGAGCACTTTGCTTGATTTGATCTTGCAGGAAAGGATGAAGAGTAGAAGGCAAAATGAAATATCTAAAGCTGCTCTCATTCTATACAAGCAGAAGGAGTTTTCTATCTCCTTCAGTGTTGAATTACAGAAATCAAGCGTGTTCAAAAACCAATAAACATCTCTTTCACTCTTATCACACATGAGGTGTACTTCATGTGGTATTGTATTAGCTTCAGTCAAAGCGAGTCTCACTCACTGTTTAAGCTACATCCATTCTGTCAAAGTGAGACTCAGAAAGTTCAAGCAAGCCTTTGAAGTCTTCAAGCAATTCTTTTATTCAACTGCTGAACTATAACTAATACTTCCAGAAGAGTCAAGCTGTAATCCACCTCTCTAAAGGCGCTTTACTTGGATATCTTTATGAGCCTTTAGCTTCTGTGGGTTTTCTTTGTTACCATTTTAGAAGAAACACGAGATGCACTATAAGTTTCCCTATACCTTGACTATGAATTTTGCTTTTTGATTCTACTTTGGGAATTTTAGTTGGATTGTGTTGCTTGCTTGCTTGATTTTCATACTTATCTTTACACAATCTAGTCTAGCTAAGTAGTATATTGTATGAAAGCTATTGATTATAGTCTTAGCAAACTGCATGCTCTTCTTATGTGCCACAAACAGAGAATGGTGATTGTCTTCTTGCCTTATTACATGCCTAAGAAATGATCCATTCCTACGGTGTCCCTAGCCTAACTATTGGTTATATGGACTAGCCTCTTAGTTCATAAAACTAATAATGCCTCAGTTTTAATAATAACAAACAACCTTATACACTAATGTCTTCATTGAGTGAGATATTGTAGGATAGTAATAGGCCTTCGAGCTAAATAGGTGATTTAAGCATGGAAATCAACGAGCTTAAGGATTAGGAGTAGAAGCGAGTCCAGCGAGAAGAATAGCGCTCAACGCGCTTAACTAGGAGCAAAGGAACCAAATTTCAAAGGAAGGAACTGAGTAACAAGAGCAAGGGAACTGAGCATTTAAAGGATTAAGTATTATACCAGATGGACACGCTCAAGGGAACCGAGTGCATTGAAGGGAACCGAGCGCGTATAAATGGAAAGCTATCTTATAAGGCGCTATTAAAGGAAAGATTTAATACACGAGAACTACCAGATTCGAGATCTTGTTTGTTAGAGTGACTTTGTTATCTTAGTTAGTTAGTTCAGATTTAATAGTTTATTTATTGTTTTAATCTAGCTTTTCATAGATTAGTTCCCGGTGATTTTGCCATAGTATAAATAGCATAGATTCTCTTTCTAAAGTTTTGTGTTGTTGAAAGTGTTGAGAGTTAGTACACTTGATTTAGGACTTAGGCAATAGCTAGGAGAGTTTAGAGAGAAACTGAGAACTGTGTGTTTGTCTAGTAGTTGTAAGCCCTACGAGAAATTAATTCAATAATCGTTTTGGAATTCGTTGTTTACTTGTTCTTAGCTTTATTCCACACAAAGTTGTAATCTTTAGTTAAAGCTAAGGTTCCACGATCCATAATTGGTATCAGAGCAGGATCCAATTCCAACACAATGATGAATAACTCCAAATTCAACCTCGGTATGTCCCTGAACAAGCCTCATCATCTTTGAGAAGGAGAACTCGATTGGTGGTTGGGTGTGCTCACGATGTTCATTCAAACCCAAGACTGCCAATGCTGGAAGATCATAGAGCTTATAGATGAAGTGCTTCCAGAGTTAAAGGAAAGAAGTGATTGGTAAACAGAGCACTATGCCAAGATGGAGAAGAATTTGAAGGCTCGATAATTGATTCTGTGTGGACTCACTTGCTGAGACATAGACAAGGTCATTGGCATACCAACGACCAAAGATATGTGGGAAGCCATCATCTCCATCCACAGAGGGAGTGAGGACCAGAAGGATACAAGAAATTCACACTACAATGAGAGTTTCAATCATTCAAACAACTCCCTGGTGAAAGTGTGTAAGCCTGCCAATCGTGCTTCATAATTGTGATGAACAAGTTAACGGCCTCTAATGTGACGATTCCCTCGTCAAAGCAAACACTAGCTGTCATCTACGCTATGAGCGATAAATTTGAGCTCACTCAAAGAATCTCCCTCATGTCACCAGACTACAAGAAGCTCCCAGTGGTCGATATTTGGCAAGTTCTTCGACCAAGAAAACGCTGATTTGAGGAAGGGCTTACAAGTGAAAGAAGCCACTGGAATAGTGATGAAGCTCAAAAAGGTTCTATAGAGGATGGATATGAATGACGGCGAAGAAGACGAGGATGATGATACAGAAGTCGCCCTCATGACAGAGATGGTTAAGAAGTGGTTCAAGAAGAGAGCTGGACAAAGAGAGTCATCATCTTCAGCCAAGCGTGATCTCAAGGAGTACACGTGCTACAACTGCCAGGAGAAAGGGCACCTTGATAAGACGTGCACCAACCCAAAGGTGGAAACCACTAAAAAGAAAGCGCTTTTCTCTGCATGGGGAGAAGAAGACGATGAAGCTGACCTCCATGAAGGATTCCAAGGCCAATGTCTCCTGGCCGATGCAGAGGCCCTTGCATCTGAGGTAAAACCTCTTGACACCTTTCCTACTCGCCTTAACTTGCTTGATAAGAAGGACCTTATTAATATGATTAAAGGGTTGTTAGAAGATACTGAAGCTTTAGAGTCTCAAATAACTTATGAAGAGGAAGTCACTGAATTGCGTAGAGAGTGTCTAGATTTGTCCACTAGGCTAGCTAATAAAGAAAAGGCCTTAGTAAAATCTAGGGAATTGAGCTTAATGAAGAGAACTTGCGAGGGTTGCAATCGTAAGAAACCTCAAGGGGGATCGTCAAAGAGCTTGGAGTCCAAGGTTGAAAGCGACTTACAGCTTATACTTGCTAGGATCACCGAATTAACTGAATCAATAAATAAGAACACGGTGAACCAAACTGTACTTGTGAGGTCTAGAACTGGATTAGGATATGACTCAGACGTAGATTCCTCGAGTGCTAATGAGAAGCTTACTAGGGAATTAACTGAAAAAGCAGAGATCTTAAACAAGGCCCTTCAAACCTATAGAAGCAAGAACGAATTCTTAGAGAAAAAGGTTAAGGCACTTGAACAACCATCAAGGGACAACAATTGCTGGTTCCAAGGGATAACGGCTCATAAGATGTATGTGAGCCAGGCCCAAGGGAATGCAGTAAACCCATTAGATCCTAAGCTTAAGGATAGGAAACCCTTTAGACCTGGAAAGGTCAAGTATGGTTATGTTAAGTACAATGAATGGTGCAGATTTTGTGGTAATAATGGTCACACTATACACTTTTACAAGAAGCAAGCTCTAATTAAGAAGACATACATGTCACCCACTCACAATCCACGTGAAGTGAGTGATCTGAATGACCCTTCTTACTTGGAGCAAGCCTCTTCACCTAAAGCCCAAAAGCTCGTTCGTAGCCCCTCTCCTAATGCTAACAAGAAAGATAATCCACCCAGAAAAGATGAGCTTCGATGGGTTCCAAAAGTTTGATTGCTTATTTGTAGGGAAACTTGAGCAACGAGAACAAATGGTATATCGACAGTGGATGATCATGTCATATGACCGGAGATAAGATAAGACTACGAAGTTTTTAGAATTATGATGGTGGAAGCGTATCATTTGGTGACAAGAGAGCTAGAGAAATCACTAGACATGGAAAGGTACATCTCAATGACAAGATAGAGATCCAGATGGTGAACTTTGTGGAGAGCCTTCGCTAAAATCTACTAAGAGTCACTCACGAGGTGACCTTTACTACTTCAAAATGCTTTGTGAGAAGCTCTACTGGGGAAATCATTTTAGGGGGCGTCAATCTACATCTCTTACACAAGCTGCGTGCAAAGGATCTTGTCCGAGGCTTACCTCTCATCAAGATAGAGAACATGACACACTTCGCTAATTGTGTCAAGGACAAGCAAGTCAGGAGCTCGTTCAAATCCAAGCTAGACATCACAACAAAGAAGCCCCACGAGCTTCTTCACATGGACCTTTGTGGACCTATACGTGTTCAAAGCTCTAGTGGAGCACATTACATTTTTGTGATCGTCGACGACTACTCCAGATTCACGTGGTCCTTATTCCTGCGCTCCAAGGATCAATCCTTCTCACGCTTTATCGAGCTAGTCACCTTACTCAAGAATTCTCTATCCCTAAAGGTGCGCTCTATACGATCAGACCATGGAACTGAATTCGAGAATGGAGAGATGTTGAGCTACTGCATTGAAAGGGGAATAGCTCACAATTTCTCATCCCCCATGACTCTACAACAGAATGAAGTCATTGAAAGGAAGAACAAAACGTTAGTGGAGATGGCGCGTACTATGCTACTTCAAAGCGGAGTCTCCCCCTCACTTTGGGCTGAAGCGGTGAACACAACGTGCTACATCACCAACAGAGCCCTTCTACGACCTTCACTAGGCAAGACTCCATACGAGATGATCAAGGGATATCCTCCAAGCATCTCTCATTTCAAGGTTTTTGGATGCAAGTGTTATGTGTTGAACAATGGAAAGGACAACTTAGACAAGTTCAATGCACGAAGTGATGAATTTCTTGGCTATGTTCCAACAAGTAAAGCATACAAGGTGTTCAAGAGAACAAGAACTTTCGAGGAGAGCATACATGTAGTGTTTGATGAAAGCACGTTCCATTCTCCTTCATCAAATACCTCAGATCCATCCCTAGAAGTTGCCCTGGTAGAAGCACCTTTAGAAAATGATCGAGCCCCTCCTCCTAAAGGCCTAAATCCACTTGCCCCTCAATATATAGCCTCAGTTCCCTCAGGCCCTGACTCAGACAATGATAGTGAAGGGCCACAACGCCTCCAACTAGAGCCTTTCAACAAAGAGGCGCTCATCCCCCAGGGAACATGCTCACCCCCGTACACTCTGGAATTCACACTCGCTCTCGTGTAGCTCAACTAGCACATCCAGAGACGATCACGGAAGCACTTGATAAAGTCGCTTCTTAGACTAGTCTATATGCCTTCAATACCTTCGTCTCCCTCACTGAGCCTAATAACATCAAAGAGGCATCCTTGATCCAGATTCGGTGGCCTCCATGCAAGAAGAGCTTCATGAGTTCGAGAGGAATAGAGTCTGGCGCCTAGTTCCCAAGCCCTCCAATCGCACCATCATAGGCACTCACTGGGTATTTCGAAATAAGCTCAATGACTCGGGAGCTGCGGTAAGGAACAAAGCGCGTCTAGTAGATCAAGGGTACAACCAACAAGAGGGGATTGACTATGATGAGACCTATGCTCTAGTCACTCGTCTAAAGGCTATTCGCCTTTTGATAGCCTTTGCTTCACACGAGGGCTTCAAGATTTTTCAAATGGATGTGAAGAAGGACTTCCTCAATGGTGTCCTCAACGAAGAATTGTATGTGAAGCAGCCCTCAGGCTTCGAGGACGCAAATCACCCTGAGCACGTGTATTTCCTGGACAAGGCACTCTATGGATTGAAGCAATCACCAAGAGCATGGTATGATTGTCTCTCTGAGTACCTCCTCGCCAATAATTACAAGAGGGGGACAATCGACAAGACACTCTTCATCCAGGAACACAAGGGCGACGTTCTAGTGGTTCAGGTATATGTAGATGACATTATTTTTTGTTCCATTAACCTGTCGCTTGTAGAGAAATTCAAGGACGTGATGAGTAGCAAGTTCAACATGAGTATGATTGGGGGGCTGAACTTCTCTCTCGGCCTTCAGTTGGTGCAAAAGGCTGAAGGCATTCAAATACATCAACAAAAGTACTTAAGGGAGATCATCAAGAAGTTTGGGATGGAGAATAGCAAGCCCCTTCACACTCCAATGTCCACAGGCACTAAGCTGGATGCTGACCTTCACGACCCAAAGACAGACGAGATGCTCTATAGAGGTATTGTGGGATCTTTGATGTACCTAACCGCCTCTAGGCCTGATATTAGTTTTGCAGTGAGTCTATGTGCAAGATTTCAATCCGATCCAAGGGAGCTGCATGTAGCTATCATCAAGCAAATCTTTCGCTACTTAAAAGGGACTGACAACTTGTGTTTATGGTACCCTAAGAACTGCGGTTTTACCCTTGTCGGATATACAAATGCTGATTATGCAGGTTATCTCGTTGATCGAAAGAGCACCTCAGGTATGGCTTCATTCCTAGGACCTTGCCTTGTTTCTTGGGGATATTGCAAGCAAAACTCAGTATCCGTGTCCATCACCGAGGCAGAATACATAACGGTTGCTTCTTGATGTTCTCAACTCTTATGGATTATGCAACAACTCAAGGACTTCGGTATTTCCATGGGCTTGATTGAAATAAGATGTGACAACACTAGCGCGATCAATATCTCAAAGAACCCTGTGCACCACTCTCGAACTAAGCACATTGACGTGCGCCATCACTTCCTTCGAGACAATGTGGAGAAGAAGAACATAGAGCTCACCCATTGTAGAACTGAGGATCAAATAACAAACATTTTCACCAAGGCCCTGAACAAGGAACCATTTTTCAAACTCAGGCTTCACTTGGAATTGATCCCCTTCATTAATCATCTCCCTCAATGTAAGCCTCTTCCCTTAGACTCATATAAACTGTTGCTTCTTTTAAACATGGGAACTTAGGACTAATACGTGCACGAACCTAGCCTGTACTCTTAAGGGTATACGTCCTTCACATGCTATGTGTGATGCTTAATGATAAATTCTTGTTAGGCCCTTCTAGGATTGAACTATTGCTTGCTAAAATTTGATTCCTATGCATCTCTTGATTTTCAAGCCATGATATGTAAACACAATGATTGCTTCTTAACCATATGATCAAGCCCCCAAGATATGATTCGTGTTTATGAGCCAATCCCTTAACCTTGATCTTGGTCTAACGTTCCCTATGACCAAATAAGCCACAACTGGGAATATTCACCTAGATGAAAAAGAGCCTACCCCTATATGCTTAGGACTTGTTGTTTTTAGAAGAGCTTCAATGTCCCTTTGTGTGTTTGAAATATTTATGTGCTTAAGCGAGTTAAACTATCCTGCTGAGAATGGGAACTGAGACACAACACATAAAATTGATGTGGACCAAGTAGTATGAGTAATGACAAGCGCATATCAGAGATATATATAGCCATGGGG
>NW_027370189.1:0-37618 GCF_046119375.1 Phyllobates terribilis
TTCGGCATGAGTCAAATTCAGCACACTCCCATTACACGCAACGTCCACTAGCCTTCTCTCATTGTCGAGTAACCCATTGTAAAGGGGAGTGAGTTACCAAATCTTTCTCGTCAAACCCATGGAATGGGCAGCTAGCACATAATCTCGCGAAATCTTCCACATAGTCGTACAACGACTCGTCGTCGTGTTGTTCCACCATAGCAATCGCCCTTTTCAAAGCAACCGCCTTCTTGGACGGGAAATACTTACTAAGGAAGGCTTTGTGCAGCTTATCCCAAGTGTCGATACTTCCGATGGGCAGCAAGTAGTATCATTGTCGCGCGTTGTCTTTTACCGTAAGACCGAAAGCTCTCATCTTAATCTGCTCGTCGGTGACGTTACTCGTCTTGCTGCAGCTGCAGATGTCGTGAAACTCACTTAGATGCATAATTGGGTCTTCCCCAACTAGGCCATGGAACTTTGGTAGTAGATTGATGAAACCGGTCTTGAGCTCAAACGTAAAGCCAACATTGGAAGGCATCGTTACTCCTAGGTGTTGTTGCGTCAGATCTGGGTCCGTAAGTTCTCGCAGCGTTCTCGCAGCGATTGATTCGATCACTAGATTCTGTAGAGATTATCGCAAGTTGCGTAGGTGCGTTCGCTCTATTTCTGGATTTAAATCAAGCAAATCTGAATTAGTAGCGCGAGTGTGGACCATAAGATAGGTCCACACTAGAGTAGTAACACAAAAAGAAATAAACTAAAACAGTTGGCTCCCCGACAACGGCGCCAAAATTTGATGGTCGACTAAGGTCGTTTTGCCTATCAAAGATACGCAACTTAACAAATCCACTAGTAAAGCGGTAAGCAGGGGTCGAATCCCAAGAGAGCCAGAATGTTAGTTTATTTCTTATGGTGCTACCAAGTGGTAACAATGGGGAGGGGGGGGGGGGGGTTTGTATGTAATTTTCGTAACTAAGCAATTGAGTAAAAGTAAAAGCGATGTTGGTTGGGTTGTAACAATTATGATTATGGAGATCACTCTTTCTAGCATCAGCGCATTATTCAATTGGAATGTTGATCATTAAATTCTATTAATTTATATTCTGAATTGGTTAATTTGGTTGTCCTGCTCTTTGTTCGTAAATAGCAACTAATCCAAATAGTCCTAGAAACCCTGATTGTAAGCAATAACCAAGGAAATCCCAAGGTTCAAAAGCACAACAGCATAAAGATCAAAGATAAGTAGGCCTATGCAATACCATTGGCAAATCGCCGATACTCGACACAGGTTTATAATCTCTACAAAATAAGCACTCGAAATAGTCTATGCAAATTCTTCTCGCTACCTAAAGACAAGACTTTTAAAATCGAATTATCAAGCCTAGCAACATGATGAATAATAATTAACCTAGTTTGCAACCTAGATAAAATCAAGATCAATCAATGTAATAAATAAAGCACACGAGATCATAAAACAATCCTGAAATTAACTTTAGAACATAAACATAAGAATTCTTACAACAAACCTAAAACAATGGCTTCAGCCTTAAGAGTGAACTATAGAGAACTTAGCCAGACATAGCCATCAAAAGCATTGAATAATATGGATGAATGATGGGAAAACAAACCGGGGAAGATGATAAAGGTGGAAGCTTTCTTCTTGGCTACTGCTGAGTTCTCTCTAAAAGAATGTGGCAAAAGAATAATGAGGTAAAGATCATTCTAACCTAGTTTCCTAAGGCTTATATAGTCTCTAATAAAAGGGAAATAAAATAAATGCAAATAACTAAAAAGATGTGGAAATAAAATATAAAATCTCGGATGAAATCTTCATTTAAAGGCCCGTCCGTGTCCGCGTCGCGATCGTGACATGAGAGTCGCGATCGTGACATTGCTCCAGTTCTCAGGTTCGTGGAAGGTAGCGATCGTGATAGGGAGTCACGATCATGACATGTCAGTCTCGGTCGTGACAGCTTCAACTGAGGCTGAATCTCGATCGTGATGCTCCATCTCGGTCATGACAGCTTCTCCTGAGACGGTCTTCGGTCTTCTACAAGCTTCGAGGCAGCTCGGCTTCGCCTCTCGGCTTCTCCTTGGGTGTAGCAGTGGTATACTTCCTCTAGCTCCATCCCGAATGCACTAAAAGTGAGTACAACCGGGATCTTCGTGATAAAACCACTCAAAACCGCTTACAAGCATCCCGCTAATCCATAAATGATCTCCAATCCAGATTTCAGGAATACCACTCGTTAAGCACCTAAACACCACTATTCCTAATCTAATAATCGCTAGTTAACGCCATATAATAAGTGACAGACGTTTCACAGGTTGCTGTTCTTGTCAAAGATAAATCCAACTAAATATCCACTAGTTAAGCGGTAAGTCAGAGTCGATTCCACAGGGAGCCACAACGATAGTTTATTTCAAGCATGTTACCAAAAGTAACAAGGGGGTTTTGGTTTGTAATTTTTGTCGAAAGAAATAGTAACCGAAATTTGTTGGATTCTTTGTAAACTTATAACGATGGAAAGCTCACTCTTTCAGTCTCAGCACATTATTCTTATGGAAAGTTGATCATCGAATTCTAATAAAGTTATGTTCTTTTAAATAAATAATCTAGTTGTCCTACTCTTTGTTCGTAAATAGCAACTAGTCCAAATAGTCCTAGAAACCCTTGTTGTATGCAATAACCAAAGAAATCCTAAGGTTCAACTACTCAACAACATAAAGATCAAAGATAAGTAGGCCTATGCAATACCATTGGCAAATCGCCGATACTAGACATAGGTTTATAATCTCTACAAAAGAAGCACTCGCAAATAGTCTATGCTAATTCTGTTGCTACCTAAAAGATAAGACTTTTCAAATCGAATTATCAAGCCTAGTAGTATGAATGAATAATTAATCAACCTAGTTTGCAACCTAGATAAAATCAATACCAATCAATGACAATAAGCACAAGAGATTATAAAACAATGCTAAAATTATTATTAGAACATAAACATAGAATTCTCACAAACAATCCCTAGAATAAAGGCCTCAACCTAAGAGTGAACTCATAAGGACTTAGCCAGACATAGCCAAGAGAAAGCTATAAATGATGATGGATAAACTAAACAGGATTGAAGGTAGAAGATGGTAGAAAGGTGGCAACTTTCCTCTTGGTGGTTGAATTTCTAAGAACTTGAATGTAAAGTGGCAAAAGATCTAATCTAACCTAAAAACTAGAGGTATATATAGGGTCCAACCTCTAAGGAATAAAATAACTAAGAATAAATGAATAAAATGGGAAAAACTAATAAAATCTGATAAATCCCGGGCTTAAATCTACAATTTAGGTCGGGTCCGCCAAAAGTCACGGTCGGTACCTTCAGGGTCGCGGTCGCTACTTTTCACCAATCTCTCAGGAATGTCTCAAGTCGCGGTCGCTACTTCTGGGTCGCGATCGCTACATCCATGTGGAGGCAAAGTCGCGATCGCTACTTTATAGTCACGACCGCTACTTCTTCTTCGAGGCAAACTCTCGAACGAGACTCCAAAGTCTCGACCGAGACTTCTTCGTCTTGGCTCGTGTTCGTCTTGAAACCTTCTCTCGGACTGGTTTTCGTCTTCTGCAAGCTTCCGAGGCAGCTCGGCTTCGCCTCTCAGCTCTCCATGGGTGTAGGTGTGGTCGTCTTCTCTCTAGCTCCGTCCCAAATGCACTAAAAGTGAGTACAAATAGGATCTCCATAGTACAATGCGACATAATAACGCTTAAGAGCATCCCGCAAATCTATAAGTGAACAATCATACTAGATTCCGGGAATACCACTCAATAAGCACCTAAACACCACTAATCCTAATCTAATAGTCGCTAGTTACACCATATAATAAGCTCCTATCAAACCTCCCCACACTTAAACCTTGCTCGTCCTCGAGTAAGCAAAATAAAACTCACTCCTCCTAAAAAGCACAAAGGTCTACAATAAGTGTAAGAAAGCTTGCTAGCGACTATACTCCAAACTCCAAAGTGTATATAAGCAACATACTCTGATCTATCTCCTTATGTCTCCGAGATATCCTACCCGAAACCCTCCTTATTTCTCCACCTTCGTATGACACCACTCCATAGAAATAATAATAATCGAAAAAAGTGATGTGCTTTTAAGCACAAGTGGAATCCTATTCTCCTCTAAGGGTAAGGGTACATAGATATGACATAAATAAGGATAAAATCGAGTCTCCCACTCGCTTATACACTTCTTATTCCTCCTCTTCGAGTAATGTCCTAAACCACTAGATATAATGATAAATCCACAATTCTCAACCACCAATCCTAATTTAAAATTCTGCATCATACAACCACAACAGTATGCATCAAACTCCAAGAAATAGTGAACTAATCCTAGAATCTAACTCAACCGCCGATAATATATATATAAAGCATCCTAATAAACTAATGGAATGGTAGATATGCAAAGTGTGGATGTAATAAGATCATAAATAAGAGATATAAAAGGTTAAACTAACTCCTTATACCTCCTTGGTGAATCCTAAAACCCGAGACATCCTTCTACTCCCTTCTTATGTCTCCTGCGCCATTAGATATGCAATCAATAAATCAATCACAAAACAATGTAATTCCGGCGCCCTTTCGGGTTTTCACCAAAATCTAAGTGGTAGGAACTATTCTTTTCTTTTCCTTATTTTCAAGCACCAACCTTTTCCTTTTTAATCAATTTTTGCTTGCCTGGTTTTTATTCTTATTTTTAGTGACTTTTTTGATTTTTTTCTTTTTTCGTCTCTTTTTCGATATATATTTTTTTTGTAGGATCCCCCCTTTTTGATCTATTCCTTTTTTACTCTCCTTGGGTTTTTTCTGTTTTTTTTAAATATAAAATGATGCAAGAGTTCAAAACAAGTAAATAAGTTCGTACAGACTCGATCGAAATATGACTCAAAATAATTCAGCAGAAAATAAGTAAGAAAGATAGATAAAACAAACACATAAAACCTCCTCCTCGGTACGGTAATTCCCTCCCCACACTTGAACAACGCATTGTCCTCAATGCAGCAAAAGAGGACCTCATAAAATAGGGAAGGGGAAAATACCGCACTCACTTCGCAGCATCGACGCCTCCAGTCGCGGTCGAGACAACCGAGTCGCGGTCGAGACAACCGAGTCGCGGTCGAGACATTTATTCGGAAATTTTTTTCGCAAAGTCGGGGACCGTCGTCTCGGTTGAGACTTATCGAGTCGCGATCGCTACTTCTCCTCGGGGGTAAAGTCGCGGTCGAGACTTATCGGGTCGCGATCACAACTTGAGTGATCTCGGGGTTTAGTCGGTTTTACTCCACAAATAGCTTCTCCCTGCTGACTCCTTAGACTCTCTAATGACACAAATAAAACAAACAAATGGGATTAAGGTTAGTAAAAATTCCCCGGGTTGCAGCGCCTTTGTTTAACGTCGTTGGCTCGACGTAACCTTGCCCCTTAGTTTTCTGCACCAGGCTCCTCGAGAGTGACCTCTTCTATTACCTCGTCGGAAAAGTTCTCATGATACGGTTTTATCCGCTGACCGTTTACCTTGAAGGTGTTGCTGTTGGTCTTATCAAAAAGCTCCACCGCCCCATGGGGGAAGACTCGGGCTATGATATAGGGCCCGTTCCATCTAGATCGCAGCTTACCTGGGAAGAGCTGAAGGCGTGAGTTATAGAGTAATACCTTTTCACCCACATTGAAAGTCCTGCGTAGTATGTGTTTGTCATGCCACGCTTTTGTTTTCTCCTTGTATATTGTCGCGTTCTCATACGCGTCGCGACGTATTTCCTCCAACTCATGCAGCTGCAATTTTCGATGCTCCCCAGCCTCGTCTATCTCCATATTGCATTTCTGGACTGCCAACCACGCTCTATGCTCTAGCTCCACTGGTAGGTGACATGCCTTTCCGAACACCAAGCGGTATGGGGACATCCCAATGGGCGTTTTGTATGCGGTGCGGTAGGCCCATAGTGCATCGTCGAGACGGAAACTCCAGTCTTTCCTGTTTGGTGCAACCGTCTTTTCTAGCACCCCTTTAATAGAGACCTCGGCTTGCCCATTACTTTGTGGGTGATACGCTGTGGAAATTCGCTGGGTCACTCCGTATTTCTTGAGTAGAGTGCTGATCGTCTTATTCTTGAGATGAGTCCCCTGATCGCTGATAAGGGATTTCGGGATTCCGAATCTAGCAAATATATTCTCTTTGAGGAACCCTGCAACTACTTTTGAATCATCAGTCTTGGTGGCTTTTGCTTCCACCCATTTGGAAACATAGTCCACCACAAGTAGTATATATAGATTCCCATTAAATTTAGGAAAAGGTCCCATAAAGTCTATCCCTCAAACATCAAAAATCTCACAAAAGACTAATGGTGTTTGTGGCATTTCATTCCTTCGGGATATTTTCCCAACCCTTTGGCACCTATCACAAGTTTGACAAAAAGCATAAGCATCCCGAAAGATGTGTGGCCAAAAGAAACCTGTGTCAAGTACCTTCCTAGCAGTCTTATCGGGCCCGAAATGCCCCCCACATGCGTACGAGTGACAAAAAGAAAGGACAGATTGTACCTCATTATCCGGGAGGCATTGTCGAATTACCTTATCTATGCAGTGTTTCCATAAGTAGGGGTCATCCCACACATAGTATTTCGCCTCTCTTTTGATTTTGTCGCGCTGAGCTTTGGTGCAGGCAGGAGGGAATTCCCCTCGAACTAGATAGTTCACTATGTGTGCATACCATGGCGTGAAGGAGCGGAGGGTGAGCAATTCAGTTTCGGGGGCGTGCCTGGGCGTTTCTGCGGAATAGTCGCGGTTGAGACGGGCGGGTCGCGGTCGAGACTTTGTCCCCGTGACCAATTCGCAATCGAGAGGAATGGGTCGCGATCGAGACAATTCACCCGTAGCCAAGTCGCAGTTGAGACATTTATGTCGCGGTCGAGACATTTCAGCCGTGGCTAAGTCGCGGCCGTGACAATCGAGTCGCGGTCGAGACACTGGAAAGATGTCGATTCGGCATAAGGACTCATCCGGAAATTCGCCCAGCCTTAGTTTCGCCTCATCACCACCATCATGAACCAGGCGACTAAGATGGTCAGCCATGGAGTTTTTGGACCCCTTCTTATCCCGAATCTCTATGTCGAACTCACTTAATAATAAAACCCAATGGATGAGTCTAGGCTTTGATTCCTTCTTCGTCATGAGATAGCGGATGGCTGCATGATCGGTGTGGATGATCACCTTTACCCCGAATAGATATTGTCTGAATTTATCAAGGGCGTACACCACAGCTAACAACTCTTTCTTGGTGGTGGAGTAGTTCTTTTAAGCGCCACTTAGTGTCATTGACGCGTAGTAGATAACGCGCATTGCTCTCCCCACTTTCTGGCCTAAAATAGCTCCCACAGCATAATTGCTAGCATCGCACATGATCTCGAATGGTAGAGTCCAATCCGGTGCCTTGATGATTGGTGCCGCAGTGAGGTGCGATTTCAAGGTATTAAACGCTAGCTTACAATCTTTGTTGAAGGCAAAATCAACCTCCTTTTTCAGCAGCTCACAAAGTGGTGTCGAGATCTTTGAAAAGTCTTTTATAAACCTGTGATAAAACCCTGCATGGCCAAGAAAAGAGCGAACTTCGCGCACATTAGTAGGATATGGTAAAGATTGAATTACGTCAATCTTCACCTCATCGACCTCAATCCCTTTGGAGGATACAATATGACCAAAAACAATACCATGATTCACCATAAAATGACACTTTTCAGAATTTAGCACTAAATTGGTCTCTACACATCTTCGTAGAACAAGTTCCAAATTATTCAAACAAGCATCAATGAATCACCATGGACTGTAAAGTCATCCATAAACACCTCAATAAAGTTCTCAATATATTAAGAGAAGATACTTTACCATACATCGCTGAAATGTACCTGTTGCATTGCAAAGTCCGAATGGCATTCTTCGGTATGCGAAGGTACCGAAAGGACATGTGAAAGTAGTCTTCTCCTGATCTTCCGGTGCTATGGCCACTTGGAAGTAGCCCGAATATCCATCCAGGAAACGATAATATGCGCGACCTGCAAGGCGTTCTAGCATTTGATCGATAAAGGGGAGAGGAAAGTGATCCTTACGAGTTACCGCGTTCAGCTTGCGGTAGTCGATGCAAACACGCCACCCATTTTGCGTTCTTTGAGGCACCATCTCACCAGCCTCGTTCTCCACTACGGTAATCCCTCCTTTCTTCTTAACCACCTGGGTCAGGCTGACCCACCGGCTATCCGAGATTGGGTAGATCATATCGGCCGATAGTAATTTCAGCACCTCTTTCTTTACTACTTCCATCATGGGAGGGTTTAGACGCCGCTGGGGTTGTCGGCTCGGCTTAGCTCCTTCCTTTAGTAGGATCCTATGCATGCATGTAGAAGGGCTTATTCCCTTGATATCAACGATGGACCACCCTAGCGCTATGATGTTGCTCTTTAGGACCTCCACCAATCTTTCTTCCCGCTCCTGGCCGAGTGCACTCGAGATGATGACCGGTAGCGTGCTGTCTTTGCCAAGAAAGGCATACTTCAAGTGCGGAGGTAACTCTTGTAGCTCAATGGTGGGTGCCTGCACAATAGAAGGGAGCGGTTTCTCGCTCGGCAATGTAAGTAGCGTGGGCCCACCGGCCAAAAGAGTACCTGGAGTATCAAAATCGACTAAGACCTCATTCACATCAGCAGATAATATAATGTTATGCTCCTTAGAGCTTACAATGCTATTTTCTACAACAGATTGGAGTGAGTCAATCCCACACACATCAAAAACTTCCTGCACAATAGGGTCAATCGAATCTACAGATAAAGCAGAATCATCATTCGCAGGGTGTTTCATAGCCTCAAGTATGTTAAAGCTAACTATATCGCCATCGAACTCAAGTGTGAGCACCCCGCTGGCATAATCTAACTTAGTATTGGCCGTTCTCATGAATGGCCTACCCAGGAGGATAGTCGCAGCCTGGTTGTCAGGCCCCATATCTAATACATACAAACAGCAGGAAATATTAAATTGTCAACCATCACCAAGACATCCTCGATTATCCCTCTCGGGTGAACCGTCGACCTGTCGGCTAGCTGGATCACAATCCCTGTATTAGATAGAGGTCCTAATCCTAGCAATTCATACAAAGAGAATGGCATAACATTAATAGAAGCCCCTAGATCTAGCATGGCCTTACTAATCTTCTTCTCACCGGTGATGCAGGGGATACTAACCATCCCCGGGTCTGAGCACTTCTTTGCTATCTTTTGCAAAATGGCTGCGGACACTCTTTCGCTCACCTGTACCTTTTGCTTACCTTTCAACTTCTGGTCCCTCTTGATGGTGCAGAGCTCCTTTAATAATTTAGCATAGCGAGGAACACTTTTAACAAGGTTTAGCAAAGGGATGTTTACCTCACAATTACTGAATGTTTCAAATAGTTCTTTGTCATTTGCAGGTCTGCGTGTGTCCCTCAAGGCTTCTAGGAAGGGTGCAGGTGGTTTTTCGGCGTACAACGGAGGGAAGTTAGGTTACACATAGTCCTCTTGTCGTAGCTTGAAGTCACATCGGTCCTCGTAGTCATCCTCAATGCGTGCTGCAGGCGAGTCGCAGTCGTGATCAAGGGGTCGCGGTTGAGGTGTTGAAGCTTCTGGCGAAAGTAGCGGTCGAGACAAATTGTCGCGGTTGAGACATTTTTCGGAAATATTTTCGGAACCCAAATCACCGTCGTCTCGGTCGAGACACTCGGGTCGCGATCGCGACTTCTCCACGGGGTCAAAGTCTCGGTCGAGACTTCCTTGTCGCGGTCGCGACGTTTGCTCGGCCCCTTTTTGCAGCAGCTTTTCTCCTCCTTTCTCCTCGAGTTTCCGCCCGATTCTCAGTTCTACGACGCTGATGTTTTCTCTGGATTTGGCTTTTGTGAGGTTGGAAACGACTTCGTGTAATTTCCCAAATTGCCTCTCGAGATTTCTAATGCTTGATTCGGTTGCTTGGGCATGAGCTGCGAATTGTTTGGTCAACGACTTTATCATTTCCTCCATAGATGGTTCCTGCGGTTTTTGTTGATATGGTATGCGGTATTGGTTGTAGTTGTTCCTCGTAGTAGTTGTTCTCGTAACGAGGTCTGGAGGGGCCAAACCCTCCCATAGCAACGACCTCAGCGATAGTTGGATCTTGTAGTTGTGGGCACTCATTGGTATAATGACTCTCATCATCGCAGATACCACATACCCTTGATGGTTGTTGATTTCCACCGACGATACCTTTTATCATGCTTTTCAACTCAGCGATCTCGTCTTTCCATCCTAGCTCTCCGGAGTTCACATCATTGGCTTCTTTTGTTACATACGTTCTCCCAAAGCTCCTTGTGCCCTCGGCAATTTCGTTTAATCGCGCTCTTGCCTCGGCGGGAGTCAAATTCAACACACTCCCATTACATGCAGCGTCAACTAATCTCCTCTCGTTGTCTAGTAACCCATTATAGAGGTGGCTCACCAGATCTTTCTCCTCAAACCCGTGGAACGGGCAGCTCGCACACAGTCTCGCGAACCTTTCAACATAATCGTACAACGTCTCAGCGTCTTGCTGTTCCACCATAGCTATCGCTCGTTTCAACGCAACCGCCTTCTTGGACGGAAAATACTTGTTGAGGAAGGCTTTGTGAAGCTTCTCCCATGTATCGATACTCCCGGTGGGCAGCAAATAATACCACTGGCGCGCGGTATCTTTCAGCGTAAGACCAAAAGCTCTCATCTTTATTTGCTCATCAGTGATGTTACTCGGCTTGCTGTAGCTGCAGATGTCGTGGAACTCACTAAGATGCATGATCGGGTCCTCCCCAACCAAGCCATGAAATTTCGGTAGCAGATTGATGAGTCCGGTCTTTAGTTCGAAAGTAACGCCATCATTCAGGTCAGGCAGCGTCACTCCCAGACGTTGTTGCGTCAGATCTGGGTTTGTAAGCTCTCGCAACGTTCTGGCCGCCATTGGTTCAACCACTGGAATTAAATCAAGTAAATTTGAATTAGTAGCGCAGGCGTGGACCATAAGATAGGTCCACACCAAGATAACACACAAAGAAACAAACTATGACAGTTGGCTCCGCGGCAACGGCGCCAAAATTTGACAGACATTTTACCGGTCGCTGTTCATGTCAAAGATAAATCCAACTAAATATCCACTAGTTAAGCGGTAAGTCGGAGTCGATTCCACAGGGAGCCACAACGATAGTTTATTTCAAGCGTGTTACCAAAAGTAACAAGGGGGTTTTGGTTTGTAATTTTTGTCGAAAGCAATAGTAACCGAAATTTGTTGGATTCTTTGTAAACTTATAATGATGGAAAGCTCACTCTTTCAGTCTCAACACATTATTCTTATGGAAAGTTGATCATCGAATTCTAATAAAGTTATGTTCTTTTAAATAAATAATCTAGTTGTCCTACTCTTTGTTCGTAAATAACAACTAGTCCAAATAGTCCTAGAAACCCTTGTTGTATGCAATAACCAAAGAAATCCTAAGGTTCAACTACTCAACAGCATAAAGATCAAAGATAAGTAGGCCTATGCAATACCATTGGAAAATCACCGATACTCGACACAGGTTTATAATCTCTACAAAAGAAGCACTCGCAAATAGTCTATGCTAATTCTGTTTGCTACCTAAATGACAAGACTTTTGAAATCGAATTATCAAGCCTAGCAGTATGAATGAATAATTAATCAACCTAGTTTGCAAACTAGATAAAATCAATACCAATCAATGACAATAAGCACAAGAGATTATAAAACAATGCTAAACTTATTATTAGAACATAAACATAGAATTCTCACAAACAATCCCTAGAATAAAGGCCTCAACCTAAGAGTGAACTCATAAGGACTTAGCCAGACATATCCAAGAGAAAGCTATACATGATGATGGATAAACTAAACAGGATTAAAGGTAGAATATGGAGAAAGGTGGCAGCTTTCCTCGTGGTGGCTGAATTTCTAAGAACTTGAATGTAAAGTGGCAAAAGATCTAATCTAACCTAAAAACTAGAGGTATATATAGGGTCCAACCTCTAAGGAATAAAATAACTAAGAATAAATGAATAAAATGGGAAAAACTAATAAAATATGATAAATCCCGGGCTTAAATCTGCAATTTGGGCCGGGTCCGCCAAAAGTCGCGGTCGCTACCTTCAGGGTCACGGTCGCTACTTTTCACCAATCTCTCAGGAACGTCTCAAGTCGCGGTCACTAATTCTGGGTCGCAATCGCTACATCCATGTCGAGGCAAAGTCGCGATCGCTACTTTATAGTCACGATCGCTACTTCTTCTTCGAGGCAAACTCTCGACCGAGACTCCAAAGTCTCGACCGAGACTTCTTCGTCTTGGCTTGTCTTTGTCTTGAAACCTTCTCTCGGACTAGTCTTCGTCTTCTGCAAGCTTCCGAGGTAGCTCGGCTTCGCCTATCAGCTCTCCATGGGTGTAGGTGTGGTCGTCTTCTCTCTAGCTCCGTCCCAAATGCACTAAAAGTGAGTACAAATAGGATCTCCATAGTACAATACGACATAATAACGCTTAAGAGCATCCCGCAAATCTATAAGTGAACAATCATACTAGATTCCGGGAATACCACTCAATAAGCACCTAAACACCACTAATCCTAAGATAATAGTCGCTAGTTACACCATATAATAAGCTCCTATCAATAAGCTCCTATCAATTAGTTATGACCTTGGACATGAACAGATTCTCTAACAGAATCTGTGAGGGATTAGTGACAGATTCTTAGTGAGGAAAAAACCCTCATCAATCCATCAATGTCTAGTTTGTGGGCTTATGTAGTGACGGAACAGTGACGTTTTTGTGAAGGATGGTTAGTGACGGATACATATCCGTCACTGTTTCCTTTATAATGATATTTTTATTACTTTTTTGTTTGATCAGTGACGGAATATTCCGTTAATAAATAAATGAGGAAATATTCCGTCACTGATAAGTAATTTTTTCATAAAAATTACACCCAACTTGCTTAAAACTACTCCACTCCTTTTCAAATCACGTGTTACTTCACTTCTTCTTCACTGCAAATTCCCCTGAATTCACATTTCCCTGAATTTGCATTTCCTGAATCCAAAGCTCTTGTTACTTCACTTGAGCGAAGCTGATTTGCATTTCCCTGAACTATTCACCGCAAATCCCTTCTTTGTTGCGTTTTCTTCTTCACCACAAATCCAAAGCCAGATTCTCTGTTGCCCTAAAATTACTTCACGCTGCCATCTTGAGTGAAGCTGCCACTGAACCTGATTCGCATTTCCCTGAATTCTTGAGCGGTGCCTGCCATCTTCGAGCCCGAGCTGCCATTAAACCTGTTTCGTCTTCCTCTTGTCGGTCTCGCGTTTGTCATCTCAGGTACGTAAAGTTATTTTAGGGCATTTTCCTGATTCCACCGAACCTGATTCGCATTTTAGGGCATTTCCTGATCAATTCTTAGTTTTGGCCTTTTAATGCCTCTAGGAGCCTTCCCAGTTACCAGTTACTGTCTTCTCTAGGAGTATGGGGCTTCTCTGTTGCATATGCTACACGAACCATACGACCATGTATTTCCTGCACTCCTCCTAAGTAACTCAAGTATCAACAGGCAGCGGAAAAATCTCTGGGTAAATCAAGATAACCTAATTGCAATGGAAAAAAGAGTTCTATTGAAAGTTCACAACTGAGACACTAAAAAGACCAGAGCCTGGCTTCTTACATTCTGAATATAGATAGGTGTAACATTATTCTCATAATAAATTAAGTGCATACATTGGTTCTCTTTAGTTAACTTTAGTAAAGAGCCAAGGATGTCTAGACATAATTTTATACAATGGTTGTTGATATTACTGAGTTGATCATAACATAATTGAAATATAATCATTTCGATGTCAAAGTTCTGTACATTATATTTCATTAAGTGGAACTCATAAGAAAGCTAGAAAATGGTGTTAGGTTACTTAATGCAACTATGCAAATGACAACAAACTTGAAAAACAGAACTAACTATAACTATTGACAAGAGACTTGAAACATTCAATTTCAGTACCATTTAAGATAAAATTTACAAATTTACATATTGACTAACTGTAATGTCGGCGATAAAATTTACATTTTATGTTAGAAGGGAAAGCAGTATAGGTAAATTACCTGCCCGTCCAGAGCTTTAAGAGCACTGGAGGCTTCCTCACTCACATCAAATGATCTACCAGTATCTCGATCAACATGTAGACCTCATTATGAAAATTTATTGACTGACAATGATTTACAGGATGTGCTATATATATTAGCCGGTGAACAGTAATAACAACCTCTGACTCATTTGTTAAATAGAAATGATTCTGAAATGTTTTTTTTTTGTTTTTTTGTTTTGTTTTGTTCTATTTTATGAAAAGCTTCCTGAAATGTTAATGCAAGGTAATCTAAATGACTAAAATTATCTCTGACTCATTTGTTAAATAAAAATGATTCTGAAATGTTTTTTTGTTTTATTTATTATTCTATGAAAAGCTTCCTGAAATATTAATATAAGGTTAGCCCTTAGAAGCCAAAATTTGAATGTTCTGATGCATTGGTTTATATCCGCTAGGTAAGTGCTTGTTCGTTTCTTATGGTGTAGAAAGCTTTGTTGTGTTTGCATCTAACCAGTCGAGTTATATGGATGAGGATAGGATTAAATGTTCATGTCGACATGTTAGGTGTCATAACAAGACGTATTTACCTGTTGAAGAGGTTAAGTATCACTTATGCAAGTATGGGTTTATGCTAAACTATGAGGTAAGGACGTCACATGGTGAGTCCCTCACAAGGCCTGAAACACATGTTAGAGAGACAGATAGAGGATTAGAGGGCTACACTGATATGGTCTTTGATGCAGCTGGGCATAACATATTCAATGTTGAAATGGAAGGGGAGGAACCAAACCCCGAAGCACAAATTTTTTATGACATGTAAGCCATTGTTCCCTGGGTGTGAGACACGCAATCAGTTATCTCTCATTTCTCAACTTGTGAATGTGAAAGTAAAATGTTTGAGGAGGATTTTAAGAAAATAGCCAAGTTGATTAAGGAAGTCGCACCTGATCCTAATTTAGTTCCAGAAAACTATTTTCGGGCTAAGAAGGTAATGCATGGATTGGTTTACCTATGGAAGAGATTGATTGTTGTAAGAATTTATGCATGCTCTATCGCGGTGTAGACAAGGATTTTCATAAATGTAAGTTTTGTGATGAGCCTCGTTATAAGAAATTCAAACAGGGTGCAAGCAATAAGAGACAGAAGTGTAACCAATCCTTCAAAAAAATGCATTACTTCCCCTTAACACCTCGATTACAAAGGTCGTATGGATCTGAAGCCTCAGCCAAGCATATGAGATGGCATGATGAGCATAAGAAACCCAAGAAAGCGTTCATGCATCACCCTTCTGACTCTCCGGCATGGAAGCATTTGGATGAAAAATATCCCAATGTTAAAGCTGAATCTTAGAACGTCAGATTGGGCCTGTGCACAGATGGTTTTTAGCCTTTTGGAACTTACGGGAAGGAATATTCGAGTTGGCCAGTTTTGTTAACACCTTACAACTGCCCCCAGATATGTGCATGAAATCCCAATTTATATTCTTGACAGTGCTGGTGCCAGATCCTGATAATCCAAAGGACAAGCTTGATATTTTCTTGCAACCGTTTATAGATGATCTTATTACATTGTGGAATGATGGAGCGCACACGTATGATGTCTCCCAAAAAAGAAATTCCAAATGAGAACAGTCTTGATGGGGACGATTAGTGATTTACCAGCCAACGGAATGTTGTCGGACTAGAGCACATCTTGAAGTGTCCTCATTGCATGGAGGAAACCGACTCTCTTAGACTTACATGCAACAAGAAGCATTACTTGTTTGACAATCATCGTAAGTTCCTTAAGCTAGATCATCCTTTTAGAAAGAACAAGACTAGTTTTCGTAAGAATGTAGCGGTACTTGATAGGGAAGCCCCTGCGCATTTCACTAGAGAGAAAATTCTATAGGAGGTAGAGAATATAGGGCTGAAAAGGGCGACTGAATTGGGGTATAAGGAACATAATAAGAGAGTAACCAAGGATTGTGGTTGGAAGTTCTGTAGTATATTTTGGGATTTGCCATATTGTAGGTTTTTGCTTATACGTCACAGTTTGGATTTCATGCACACGTAAAAGAATAATTTGGAGCAGTTGTTCAACACAATTTGTAACATTACAAACAAAACAAAAGATACTATACCTTCTAGAGAGGAGTTGAATGAGTATTGTAGACGTCCGTGGTTGAAGAAGGACAATGATACAAGGAAGTGGCCAAAAGCATGTTATGTACTTGATCCCAAGGCGAGAACAAAGTTGTTTGACTGGGTTGATGAGTTGCATTTTCCTGATGGATATGCTCGAAGATGGGGAGATGTGTTGACTTGCCAAAGACTAATATGTTTGGGATGAAAAGCCACGATTGTCATGTTTTCATGCAATGTTTGGTGCCCATTGTGTTTCGGGAGTTGCTACCTAAGAAAGTATGGTCAGTTATTACAGAGTTTAGTCTATTCTTCAAGGATCTTGGTGCACGTGTTATTGAGGCAACAAAAACAAAAAGACTCAAGGAGGCGACACCTGTGATACTTTGCAAACTTGAACGTATATTTCCACCAAGTTGGTTCAACTCCATGGAACATTTACCAGTTCACTTGCCATATGAAGCAATTATAGCAGGACCAGTCCAATATAGGTGGACGTACCAATTTGAAAGGTAAGCACACGTGTTGAATAACTCATAAAATAAACTCCATGAGATATTTGGTAACGGAACTTGGATGTGCAAGTACCTAAGGAACTTGAAAAAGAATGTGAAAAACAAGACTACAGTAGAGGGTGCAATTGCCAGTGGATACCTAATGGAAGAGATATGTTACTTATGCTCATTCTATTTTGAGTTCATTGTTGAGACCAAGTTAAGAAAGGTGGCTAGGAATGTTGATGACTTTGTCGTGGATGATGATGATGATGAAGCAATTTCAATATTCAGACGGTTGGGTCGACCTCTCGGTGAGCCCAAAAAGAGATACTTGAGTGAGGATGAACAAAAAGTGGCCACTAAGTATGTCCTAATGAATTATCCTGAAGTAACGCCGTTTATGGAGACATACAAATTTTAAGTACTCAGAGTTTAGTCCCACTTATAAGTCTCCTGATATAATTTTCAACACATGTATTAAATGAGTGTGTGTGGTTGTTGAAGGGAAAATCAAGACAATGTGAAGTTGGTCTTCCCACACTTGAGTGACAATGACCTTGATGAAAAGATGATGGATTTGTTTCCCAAATGGTTCAAGGATCACGTAAGACTTTAAAATACTTGATACGTGCATAGTTGAGCAAGTTGTGTAATTTATTCCATAGTTGAAATGACTATTTCTATATACATATATAACAGGTTTCAGATACAAGCAACAATGTTTCCGACAAATACATGGTCGAACTATCCAAAGGGCCGTTTAAAAAAGTGAACTCATACTCGGGCTACATTGTGAATGGGTATCGGTTTCATTCTAAAACACATGATGCAGATATGTCCACTATGAATAGTGGAGTATGTGTAAAAGGACTGATTTCGGTGAAGATCAGTATGCATATATAACAGGTTGCAGATACAAGCAACAATGTTTCCGATAAATACATGGTCAAACTATCCAAAGGGCCGTTTAAAAAAGTGAACTCATACTCGGGCTACATTGTGAATGGTTATCGGTTTCATTCTCAAACACATGATGCAGATATGTCCACTATGAATAGTGGAGTATGTGTAAAAGGGATTGATTTCGGTGAAGATCAGTATGACTTCTATGGGAAACTTGATGATGGTGTGTAACTTGATTATGGTAGAATGCCTTTGAAAAAAATATTTTTGTTTAGTTGTTCATGGTTCGATCCAAGTGATAAGGGAACAAGTGCAATTGCACAATATAGGCTTGTTGATATCCATATCAAATTCAAGTTACAGAAATATGAACCTTTTGTACTAGCTAGTCAAGCCCATCAAGTTTCATATTGTAGTTATCCAAGTTTGCGAAATGATAAGAAGGATTGGAGGGCTATGATGAAAATTGGAGCACGTAACAAGGTCGAAATTATGGAAACCACTCCAAAGGAATCTTTTCAAGAAGAGTTTGTGAATGATCGTATTGTCATAGATGTGGATGATGAGGATATTGATTTAGTGGAGCCTAATGTTCTTGGTGACCTTTGATCAATGGTGTGTTTTATAAAGTATATGTACATTGTTGTCATCTATTTCTTTATATTGTGCTTTGTTATGTACTTTCAGTGTATGAACTTGGTACACATTTATTAGTATATAATTTTCTAAACTTTTGTAAATGCTCTTAATTCAGATGACTGAGCGTAATACTTTTGGGCGTACTAGGGGTGCACGAGGTGGACGTGGACGTTCGGGACGGGGTGAGACTCCATTGTTCCCATAGCCAACGATGACTGGTGGACGTGGATCAACATAACAGTCAACGACTAGTGGACATGGATCACCACAGAAGTCAGCGAGTGGTGGAAGGGGATCAATGGCTAGTGGATCGAGATCTCTGTAGATATCATCGAGTGGTGGAAAGGAATCAATGGCTAGTGGATTGGGATCCCTAGAACGGTCAGTTGCTGGGGATGGAGACAATGGTGGTGCATTAGGAACCCAAAATCAGCTTGAAAACTCTCATGGGTCTACTGGTGACCCAGATGATCCAGTTGCCGAAAATTCTGTAATTCCTAGTCTAGAAAAACGTGTTTGGGCCTATATCGCAGAAGGTGGAAAGACGTATATGTTTTCTTACCATTCTTATGTTACTCCATTTCATACTCCATTTCCTGTATGACATACACTGCCGATTCCATTTGTTCTCTGTACTCTCTATCTTTTGCATCAAGCAGTAGACAAACCTTATCCTTCTCTTCTAAAACACCACTTGAATCCATTTGCATCATTTTGAGTGTCTTATTCAACTTATCTATCTGATCTTCATATATATGTGTGTATTACATTTGTCTTTGAAATAATGGCTTATAAGTAGATAAAATTGTCCCTAAACGTTATTTTTATGATCTATTAGTAGCTTCATGTCGATCTAATTTTCTACAAGCTCTAATTTTCTGCAGTAGGAAAAAACTATAAGCTCTAGTTTTTAAAAGTGTCTTATTCAAATGGATAAGGTTTGTCTACTGCAGAAAATTGAAAGTTGATAAGGTTAGTCTAATTTTCTGCATTTAAGAAAATTGATAGCTTCATGTTGATTAAACTAAACTTCAAAGTTGATAAGGTTTTTGTTATATGACTTGTGAGTTGTTTATACCACTGTACATAATTTACACTTTATGTACGTTGCAATTTTTGTTGTTGCAAATATACACCTGTACATTTTCTAACTTACAAATCAATTATGAAAGGAAGTGAACCCATAACCTTGTGCACATGTACACATTTTTGTTGTTGCATATATACACCTGTACACCTATACACATTAGCTATATTCTCAGAAAGTGGATCATTAGAATTTGGAGCACTCAGTAGAGCTTGAATACTACACACAGTGGTATAAACAACTCAAAAGTCATATAACAAAAACCTTATCAAGTATTACCTGTGTCATTATTAGCTTGATTTGAATTTCCATTTTCAGGATAGGCCTTAGTTTGGTTATTTTAAGCAAGTAACATATTTGGTGGTTTTGTTCAACTTATTTTTTGTTTATCGCTGTCAGACCTCTAATTAGGATTTATGATGTGAATACAATACGATTTACAAAAAAATAATATCCTTAATTTTCTTTTTTCTTTTATAAGCATCACCCGTTGTGATGATGCGGAGTTGTCTTTTATCTAGAGGGAGCGGATTGACTAATACTTGCATTTGATTTGTACAAGGTTAATGCATCAATCAACAACAAAATATACCACAGAGGTCTTCCTACAAAAGATTCATGACAAATGCCCCCAATGGAAGTTGGTATCGGATCCACAAAAGAGGACATACTATGAAAACTTCAAGTTACCTTATATAAAATAAAAGATGGACTCGCTATTGATTATATTTGCATGTTTTAATGTCTATATTTTTATTTGTGTAGATATACATTATTGTTGATGATAACCGAGATGATGAGTATTTCAAAGCATGAGAATGTCATGCCGGTAATCAATATGGAGCATTGATGAATCGTTGGAAAAAATGTACAAAACCTTTGGTGTAGAAAAAAGGCTCAGATGCTATCAGTTGAGAAGTGGGAGCAATGAAGGACATGGTGGGATTCAGATGAATTCAAGGCATTGAGCGAACAAAACTCCAAAATCGACTCTCATAGATAGATGGGCCAAGTTCAGGGATTGCAAAGCATCGTGGGGGGTCTATCCCGACTCTTGCTCACGTAGAGAAGATGTAACCTTTTTGTCCTTTTTACAAGTAGAGTTTCCTAGTTTTTTTTATGTTAGGACCTTTCCTAGTTTTTTCTTTGCATGCCTTTTAATTGGAATGTGGGGTTTATGATTTGAACTCACCTGGGGGTTTTAATTTGAATTTATATATTGTGTTTTACATGTAGCAAAAGGAAGCAGGTGGTGATAAAACTTCATCCTACAAGGTATTTATATCTATGCAAGTTAAGGATGGCGTCCCACTCCATAGTCGATCATTGCATATTAAGGTAAGTACAACTTTGTATAAAAGTATAAATACAATGGACTTTGCACTAGAGTTAATTTTGATTCAAGTAGTAGATGTTTAGGAAATGGAGTTAGAGATTCTCGAAACATGTTTTAGTGGACCCAAAAAAAAATAAAAGCTCAAAAATGGAAACTCAGACTAAACGTCACTGATGTTAATTGGATGTTAATTAGATGTCTGGTCTTCTGGAAATGGTTACTGATTATGCTCAAATATGCTCTTCTGGTTTGATCTACAGTTGCTAAGATTGGAATCCTTGATCAAATATGATAATAGTGGTACATACAAATTTGAGAGGGTGACAAAATGTTCATAATTATGGTGCATACACCCTTTGTTAACATGTGCAATAGTTTAAAGCCACCTTGAAATTGATTTTTAAACGCTATGGTCTTTTGGCCTCGCTACTTGTTTGCTGGCTAGATACTGACTAAGGGAGTCATTTAATAAAAATATAACTTGGAAATGAATGTACACGCGTGATTTGAATAGACTCATTTTATATCGACAAAAGAAAAACAGTATGTTAATCATAATTACTAGTAAGTGATTTCTTATACTTCAAGCCAGATTCAGTTCCTTGTTCTTGAAGGTTAATACTGTTAGTGCAAGTAACAACTAAAAAAGTATGATTACTAAATAAACGGAATCCGATGAATTTAGAATGTTGTTAGATGTAGATCATTGCAAATGTGGTCCGGTCTTCCTCTTTTTGTCAGGACTGTCAATTAATGAGTTTTTCGTAAGAACAATTGATATTTGTTCGATAATGCTTCTTAGTGTCTAATTTTCCACCAAGCTGCTATTACTGTTGTAATATGTTGTAATACTCTTAATTTTATATATGTAGAATGCTATGGAGCGACGCATTATAGAACTTGAAGAAGCTGAGGAAGATTATGATGAATCTGAGATCTTCGATCAAATCAACCCATTATCAAAAAAGCAGCACCGTCTTGGCATGGGTAGTGCAATAACTATATATTCCAGCAAGAGTAGTGGTTCTAGTGGGTCCAACCATAACAATGACACAGAAATACGTGACTCTTTGGAGCTGCAAGTAGAAACTAGGTACTTTGGCGGACCAGCTAGCAGAGAAGGATGAAATAATCCGTCAACTATAAGAAAAATAAGAAGCTGAAAAGGAGGAACGAGTAGCTGCACAAGAAGTTGAAAAGGAGGCATGACTAGCCATGCAACAAGAGTTGATGGCTAAGTTTGCTTCTCCATAGGTTATGATGGTACTTTAGTATTTGCTTTGATGTAAGTATATCTATTACACATGAAGATTCTAGGGTGATGTTATATCAAGAATATTTTGACATATTCTTATATGAATTTCTATGATTTTGTTTAGTATTCAGGAAAAATTGCACAAATAATTTTACAATTAAAAAAACACCATTAGTGACAGAATTAATTCCGTCACTATATTCTCAAGGTTATCTACCTACATACTAGTGACGAAAATTGTCCGTCATTGATCAGTGACGAAAATATTTTTTGTCACTGAACAAAACTTTACGAAGGTCACAATATAATGAAGGAATGGGTCCATCACTAATTTCTTAGTTAGTGATGGAATATTCCATCACTAAAGTTTTCCAACGACAAAATCAGACCAAAATTAGTGAGGGAAAATTAATTAGTGACGACCTATTCCGTCACTAAATATCAGAGACGAAAAAATGGTTACGAAATGTGGTAAAGGAACAATGAGGAAATAATCTGTCACTGAACTCAGTGATAGACATAGTTTCATCACTAAATACAATCAGTGACGAGGGTTATAGTGACTGACCAATTCTGTCACTATTCCGTCACTAACCCTACCAATGAAGGATTTTTGGCATTCAGTGACGGAATATGTCCGTCACTATTTTACCCTTTTCTTGAAAGCGGGGCGTGGCAAGAAAGGTGCTGGCCACAACTTCTGTGGGCGCGGGGAACAATAAGAATGGTGCGGGCCGTGACTCAGCTTTTGTGGGAATATTATCTCCGGTACTCAGGGAACACATTGGATGTGCTCAGTACGAAAGTCTTTGCTCCTTCTTGAACCGTGGTAAGAGGTGGATGATGGTATGGCACCGAGATAAAGGTTGTGAAACCTTAAATCTAGAGACATGAAAAAAGAAAGTAGGTGGGACGTCGTCGACGCTAGAAACGGTGTTACCCAAGTGAGACAATGATGTTAGATATGGAGATAGAAAGAGGAAACAAACTGTGGAAGGAATGGTGAAATGGAAAAAAATGATTTTGTGCTTCCTTTTTTTGATCTCTTGAAAAGTTAAGATAAAACGAGCCTAACTAACTAATTAATTAATACTAATCTAAAAATTCTAAAAGTTCCTGGCTTGCCTCCTAGTTAGCGCCTTAGTTATCATCATTGACTCGACATAGGATATTGGCTCGTGATCAGCCATATTCATCGAGATCCTTTGGCTCCAAACTCTCATGAGCCTCATTATTGAGCCAAAAATGGAAAGGTTGGAAGCTTATACCGTTTGGCTCCTCCTCTTCCGTGGATCTATCATCTCCTCCATACTTAGTTGAATCAGGGGGTTTCCTGTTCTTTTTGACCTGAATTTGACACGCTTCCTTCAGCTGGGCCGGCATGGATCTCCTACCTCTTTCCTTCTCCATCCTCTCTACATATAGAGATTTTAGTGGATCTCTTCTCATTTCTCCCTCCCAGATTCATCATTCGTCATTTTGTAATATGTATGGTATGCATTCTCTAAGGTACATGACTTGATTTTGAGCTTCTCTGAAGTGACGTTCTCTGAATTATCAACGCCGTCTGTTTTCCTGGAGTGTGACTCCCAAAAAGCAGAGTGCAACTCCAGCACGGGGCACGGCGGAAAAGACGCGGGCCACATCATAGGCAGGACTCCGATCTCTTCATTCAACAGAGAGTTGGGCATGAGCCGGAGGTTTCTGGTGCGGGGCACGATGACGTCTCTGTTGGTTTGGTCTACTTTCTACTCTATCTCCTTTGTCACCATTAGAATTTCTCTATCCCTAGCTTTCTAGGCCTCGTTCTGCTAATTCATCACATCACGTAGAACTTGTGTGTGCTCTCTTAGTGTAGCACTCATCTCACTCATCCCTTCTTGTATAATTTCAACCAGATTGCTTGTCATATTGGCTATTTGGACTATGAGTGTTGCAATTCCGTCCATCGGGTCAATCCTTGGTGACATTGGAGGTTACCATCTTATCTGTTGGTTCTCCCTCCATGGATTGTGTGAACATGGCGCCTCGTATGTGTTGTGATAGTAATCATGCCCACGGAAAGGAGGATTGTAGGGTCTGTAGAACTGCTTTTCAGATCACATTTGGGGTTTTGCTCTTGGAATCATATCTAGTAAACGCTGCAATTTGGCTCGCAACTCGTCGCTTAGTGACAAATTGTGTGCAATCATAACCTGCAAACTTAGAAAACATGGAAAATTATCAGTGGTGGTGGTGCAGACCGCAAGCAGTCCACACCACAACTTTAACCTAAACTACTAGACTAATCAAATCTCTCCAACAACAACGCCAAATTTGATGTGCGGTCATTACACACGGCAGATTAACATTTCTATCCTAACTACCAATTACAGAAGCAAGAGATAAGAAATGATCGATCCCACTGAGAGACTGTAGAATAATAGTAAAAGTTCAAAGCTTTAGTAACAAGTTCGGGTTTTTAGGGTTTGTATTTGTGGATCGTGAAGATCTTAGCCCTAACTAAAGATTGAACTTTTTTGTGGAAATACAAGACTAATAACAAGGAAACACTTAATTCCAAAACAATTGTTGATTTGATTTCACGTAGGACTTACAACTATTAGGCGAACACACAGTTCTTAGTTTCTTCCTAAACTCTCCTAATTAGTTCCTAAGTCCTAAATCAAGATGAACTCTTTTAATCTCGTGTTCAACAACAACGTTAAAGGTAAATGAACTACACTATTTATACTATGCTATAATCACCGAGAATTAGTTACCTAAAAGCATGATAATAATAATAAATAAACTACTAAATCTAAACTAGCCGAGTATGATAACAAAATTGCTTTAACAACTAAGATCTCGAATCTAGTAAATCTTTGTCGTATCAAATCTTTCCTCCTATAGCTCCTGAAAGATTTCTTTCCATATATACGCGCTCGGTCCCCTTCAGTGTATTCGGTTCCCTTGAGCGCGTCCTCTTTGTATAGCGCTTTACTTCTCTGCAGCTCGATTCTTCACTCTTTGTGTTCGGTTCCCTTCAGTAGCACTAGGTTTCCTTTCTTCTGATTAAGCGCGTTAAGCGCTATTATTCTCGTTGGACTCGCTCCTGTATCTCTACTTTAGCTCGTTGCATTCCATGCATAAATCACCTAATTAACTCAAAGGCCTATCGATTTCCTGCGATCTCACTCAATACACATATTAGTTCATAAGGTTGTTTGTTATCATTAAAATAGAGACATTATTAGTTACATGAACTAAGGGGCTAGTTCATATAACCAACAATTTTCCCCTTTTAATGATGACAAACTTAGAATCATGACATTGGCATAACATAGAGCTGAGAAGGAAGTAGCTTTCAATTCCCCCTTAATCAATGAACAAGTAATACGCATCGCCCTTTAACTTATCATATGTGCTAGTTCCCCCTAAATTAAATAACTCCTATGCATGTAATATTCCCCCTTTTAACATCATGTAAAAAGGAATGCTCAATATTAATCAAGGGAATATAAGAGTCGCACGTGCATGCCTTCTAGAGGAATGAGTAAGTGATACAAAAGAAAACACATTCAGTCAAGCCCTACCTTAGTACGCACTAGATCAAGCAGGTAAGTGAAACAAAGCATACTTATCATTGAAGAAATATAAGAGCACACACAAAAGATAGTCAGAAAAGAGTAAAAAGACAAGAAATTTAGAGGAGCTTTTAGATTTTTCTAAGGAGCCCTAAAGAGAACTGAGACAGTAGCTACTCCCAGTGGTACTCATCCCCGTAAGCATCTTCACAGCCCTCCTTCAGAGGCCCTATCATGAGCGCCTTCATCTTGTGAAGATGCCAATCTATCATGCGCCGAAGGCCTGCTAGATGCCGATTAGTCTGGAGCACAGCCTCTAAGGTGTGAAGCTGTATTTCCTCTGAGCTCATATTCGGCGGTAACTGCGGCTTATGCTCCTTCAAGGGGATCTTCATTCGTTTGGGGTCTGGGCTCGGATTTTGGAGGGGATGAGGTTTCTGGCTTGGGTTTGGAATTGGCCTTGGTCTCGTTTCTGGGTGTGGACCCTAGTATCAGCTTTTCCACGGGCGCATCCATACTGGCGTGCTTAAGTAGCCTGCACAGTCCAGTCTCAGTAACGATGCTCTCACATGCCGTTCCTTTACGGGCATGTATATCCCCAACTCGAACATGATCTTCTTGACAAGGTGAGGATAAGGTAGGGCATGATTCTTGTGCATCTTCACTGTCAACATGTGAGAAAGGATAAGACACGACATGTCGATAATACTACAGTGTCGCGCTTTAATTTCCTGGGGATGATGTTGCCCAACATGATGTAATGGAGCAACTTGGTCCCAAAGCTCAGCATATGCGTCTTTATTTCCTTTGGCCGTGCTTTCCCCACCAGTAGATCGAGTGTCTCAGCCTTGCCTAAGGGCCAATTCTACTTGGGAAGTGAAGCATACCCTTTGCCCGTCAGTAGGTCCAGAACCTTGGCCAGGAGCTTTGTGTTCAGCGTCTTCGGCTCGTCGGCCCATGGGATATTAGCCACGGAGTAGGGCTGTCCTGGTGAAGGAGGCATGACCACTAGTGCGTTGTAGAAATTGCGCACTTCCTCATGGTCGACATCGAATGACTTGACCTCGATCTCTGACCAACGCATTCTTTCAAGGGAGGGGACTGAGGCAGCGACATCGAATTCCACCAGGTTGAGGGTGGACCAAAACCCTTGACCAATTATGAGCGGCTCGATCACTACGCATGTGGAGAAATTGCTGTGCGCAGGAGGGAGACTGAAGGAAGTATCGCTTTCAGTTGCGACGATGGCCTTGTGGTGCTTCTGTGAGGTGGAGGAGGGAGTAATTGCTAAGGATCTTTTGAGGTAAGTTTGAGGTAGTGGAGAAGGAGGAGTAGTGAGGGTGAGGGCGGTGGAGGTGATGGCGAGAGGCGGGTGAGTGGACTCATCGTGCATGGAGGCTGAGGGGGTATACTTAGTGGAATTTGTGGAGGAAGCCTTGGGTTCAGTAGAGGAGATATGATGGACATGCTCGTCATTCGGACGGTCTTCCTCTATAGGAGGTGGTGATGTAGGATGGGAGGTAGTGTGTGTGGTAGGAGAAGGAGGTGGTGAGGGCGAAGGTTGTGGAGTGGGTACTTTTTCTAGCATTGGAGAGAGAGGCTTTTGAGTAGTTGGTGCGTCAGAGACCCGCGCCGTTGAAGTGGATGGTAGAACTGAAGAGGTGGCGGAGTTCTCCATGAAGGCCTGAAATTTTAGGAACGCTGCCCATTTCTTTGCTTGATGTTCATGGGATTGGCCATTTTGTTTTTAGAGAGAGTAGATTTTGAGAGGAAATGGATTCGAGTAAGATAGAAGTGTAGATTTGGGAGATGAAGGCTTGTGAAAGGTGAGTATGAATGTAGTGAATGGGGGCTAAATCTGGTCTGAAGGGCTATATAGAGGGTGGTGAATGGTCGAATCACAACGGCTCAAATTTGAATCAGGAACGGTGCCTCGTTTTTCGCTGAATCAAGTGACCGTTGGTGTGCTGGCGAGTAATGAGTTCCCATAAGGTAGTCGACTGTTGAGACGCTCGGTCCCTATAATTCTGTCGGTCCCTATACCCAGTTCCTGATCTAGTCTGCGCTTCACTCTGTTCTCGGTTACTCGGTCCCTAAGGACATATTACTCAAAATCCGCGCTTGCCATCTCTTATACTACTCAGTCCCCATTTTCTGACACGTTGTGTCTCACTTCCCATACATGGTAGGATATATTGTCTCGCTTAAGTACATAATAAATTCACACACACAAAGGGACATAGAAGCTCTTTTAGAAACAACAAGTGCTAAGCATATATGGGTAAACTTTTTGACATCTCAGTGAATATTCCCAGTTGTGGCTTATTTGGTCATAGGGAACGTAACACTAAGATCAAGGCTAAGGGACTGGCCTATAAGAACGAATCATATCTGGGGGGCTTGATTATATGGTTAAAAAGCGATCATCGTGCATATGTATCAAGGCTTGAAAATGAATAGAATGCATATGGATCAAATTTTAGCAAGCAATAGTGCAATCCTAGAAAGGCCTAATTAAGCATTTATCATTTAGCATCACCAGAGCATGCGAAAGACTTATACCGTTTTAAGAGTACATGCTAGGTTCGCGCACATATTAGTCCTAAGTTCCCAAGATTAAAAGAAGCATTGAACTACACAAGATCAAGGGAAAAGGCTTACGTGGAAGGAGATGCTTAATGAAGGGGGATCAAGCCCAAGTGAAGTCTGAGTTTGATGAATGGTTCCTTGTTCAAATCCTTGGTGAAAATGTCTGCTATTTGATCCTTAGTCCTACAGTGGGTGAGGTCTATGTGCTTCTTCTCCACATTGTCTCAAAGGAAGTGATGACTCACGTCAATGTGCTTGGTTCGAGAGTGATGCACAAGGTTCTTTGAGATATTGATCGTGCTGGTGTTTTCACACCTTATTTCAATTGAGCCCATCGAAATACCAAAATCCATAAGTTGTTGCTTAATTCATAGGAGTCGAGCACAACAAGCGGCGGATGTTATGTATTCTGCCTCGGTGGTGGACACAACTACTGAATTCTGCTTGCAAGAGCCCCAAGAAACCAGACAAGTGCCTAGGAATTGTGCCATACCCGAGGTTCTCTTTCAATCAACGAGATAACCTACATAGTCAGCGTCTGTGTATCCAACAAGGGTAAAATCGCAGTTTTTAGGGTACCATAAACACAGGTTGTCAGTCCCTTTCAAGTAGCAAAGGATACGCTTGATAATAGCAATGTGCGACTCCCTTGGATCGGATTGAAAATGTGCACAAAGACTCATTGCAAAAACAATATCGGGCCTAGAGGCGGTTAAGTACATCAAAGATCCTACCATACCTCTATAGAGTGTTTCATTCGCCTTTGGTCCGTTAAGGTCTGCATCAAGCTTAGTGCATGTGGACACTGGAGTGTGAAGGGGCTTGCTGTTGTCCATCCCAAACTTCTTTATGATCTCCCTTAGGTATTTTTGTTGATGAATTTGAATGCCTTCAGCCTTTTGCACCACTTGCAGTCCGAGAAAGAAGTTGAGTTCCCCTATCATGCTCATGTTGAACTTGCTGCTCATCACGTATTTGATTTTTTCTACAAGCGACATGTTAGTGGAGCCAAATATAATATCATCAACGTATACCTGAACCACTAGGATGTTGCCCTTATGTTCCTGGATGAAGAGCGTCTTGTCAATTGTTCCCCTTTTGTAGTTGTTGGCGAGGAGGTACTCGGAGAGACACTCATACCATGTCCTTGGTGCTTGTTTTAACCCATAGAGAGCCTTGTCCAGGAAATACACGTGCTCTGGGTGAGTCAAGTCCTCAAAGCCAGGGGGCTTCTTTACATACACTTCTTTGTTGAGCACACCATTAAGGAAGACCATCTTCACATCCATTTGAAACAGATTGAATCCCTTATGTGAAGCGAAATCAATTAAAAGACGAATGACTTCTAATCTGGTGACTGGAGCATAGGTCTCGTCATAATTGATCCCTTCTTGTTGATTGTACCCTTATGCTACTAGACGTTCTTTGTTCCTTACCACAACTCCTGAATCATCGAGCTTGTTTCAAAAGACCCAACGAGTGCCTATGATGGTGCGATTGGAGGGCTTAGGAACTAGACGCCAGGCTTTATTCCGCTCGAACTCATGAAGCTTTTCTTGCATGGATGCCACCCAATCTGGATCAATGATGGCTTCTTTGATGTTTTTAGGCTCAGTGAGTGAGACGAAGGCGCTGAAAGGCTGGTTTCCTCAGTTGTTTCATCAAGTGCTTCAACGATTGCCTCTGGAGGTGCTAGTTGGGCTACACGAGAGCGAGTATGGATTCTAGAGTGGACTGGGGTGAGCATGTTCTCTGGAGGATGAACACCTTGTTGTTGAAAGGCTCTAGCGGGAGGCTATGTGCTCTGAGCAATGTCTGATATAAAGGCCCTTCGTTATCACTGTCTGAGTCTGGGCCTGAGGGAACTGAGGTTGTATAGGGAAGGGCGAGTGGATTTAAGGCTTTTGGAGGAGGGGCTCGATCGATATATGAGGATGCCTCTAAGGGGGCGACTTCTGGGAATGGATCGGAGGTATTTGACAAAGAAGAGAGGAACGCGCCTTCATCAAACACTACATGTATGCTCTCCTCGAAGGTTCTTGTTCTTTGATTGAACAACTTGTATGCTTTGCTTGCTAGGACATATCCAAGAAAGATGGATTCATCACTTCGTGCATCGAACTTGCCTAAATTATCTTTCCTATTATTCAACACGTAGCACTTGCATCCAAGTACCCTGAAATGAGATATGCTTGGAGGGTATCCCTTGATCATCTCGTACGAAGTCTTGCCTAGTGAAGGTCATAGAAGGGCTCAGTTGGTGATGTGGCATGCAATGTTCACCGCTTCATCCTATAGTGAGGGAGTGACTCCACTTTGAAGTAGCATGGTGCACGCCATCTCTACTAACGTTCGGTTCTTTCTTTCAACCACTCCATTATGTTGTGGGGTCCTAGAGGGTTAGAAGTTGTGAGTGATACACCTCTTTCAGTGCAGTAGCTTAGCACATCTGAATTCTCAGATTCAGTTCCATGATCTGATCTTATAGAGCGCACCTTCAGAGATAGAGAATTCTTGAGTAAAGCGACTAGCTCGATGAAGCGCGAGAAGGCTTGATCCTTGGAGCACAGTAATAAGGTCCAAGTGAACTTGGAGTAGTCATCAACGATCACAAATATGTCGCGTGCTCCACCAGGTCTTTGAATACGCATTGTCCCACAAAGATCCATATGAAGTAGCTCAAGGGGCTTCTTTGTTGTGAGGCCCTGCTTAGCTTTGATCGAGCTCCTGACTTGCTTTCCCTTGACACAATTAGCACATTGTGTCATGTTGTCTATCTTGATGAGAGGTAAGCCGCATACTAGCTCCTTTGCACATAGCTTAAGATGTAGATTGACGTGCCCTAGTCGTTGATTCCATAAATCGGCCTGATATTCTATAGTAGCAAGACAAAGATGACTCTTTGGGATGAAGCTGGAGTCGAATATATACGTGTTTTTGACTCTCTTTCCCCTTAAGATAATTTCCCTAGTAGCATTTCTCACAAAGCACTTCGAGGTAGTGAAAGTCACCTCGTTTGGTCCCTCATCACAGAGTTGAGCTACGCTTAAGAGATTGTAGCGAAGGCTCTCCACAAAGTTCAGCATCTGAATCTCGATCTTGTCATTGAGATGTACCTTTCCAGGTCCAGTGATTTCTCTAGCTCTCTTGTCACCAAATGATACACTTCCACCATCATATTTTTGAAAACTTCGTAGTCTCTCCTTGTCTCCGGTCATGTAACATGAGCAGCCACTGTCTATGTAGCATTTGTTCTCGCTGCTCAAGTTTCCCTGCAAATAAGTAATCAAATTTTTGGAACCCATTGAAGCTCAGCTTTTCTGGGTGGATTAGCTTTCTGATTAGTATGAGGAGAGGTACTATGATCGAGCCTTTGGCCTTTAGATGAAGTGGCATGCACTAAGTAAGAAGCGTCATTCAAGCTACTCACTTCACATGTAGTGCGACTGGGTGACCTGTATGCCTTTTTACTTAGTGCTTGCTTCTTCTTGCAAGAGTGTATAGTGTGACCATTGTTACCACAAAATCTGCACCATTCATTATACTTCACATAACCATATTTGCCCTTTCCAGGTCTAAAGGGCTTCCTATCCTTAATTTTGGGATCTAGTATGTTTGTGGCATTACCCGGGGCTTGTCTCACATACATCTTATGAGCCTTTTCCCCATGAAACCAGTAATTATCATCCCCTAATGGTTGTTCAAGTTCCTTAACCTTTTTTTCTAAGAATTCATTCTTGCTTCTACAGATTTGAAGGGCCTTTTCTAAAGTCTCAGCTTTTTCACTTAATTCTCTAGTGAGATTTTCATTAGCGCTCGAGCACTTGGAGGAATCTAAGTCATATCCTAATCCAGGTCAAGCCTTTACAAAGAAAGTTTGGTTCACCGTTTTCTCATTAATAGCTTGTGTTAATTCGGTGATCTTCGTAAGAATTAGCCCTAAGTCGCTTTCTATCTTGAGTTATAAATCCTTTGACGATCCCCCTTGAGGTTGCTTACCCTTGTAGCTCTCGCAGGATTTTGTCATCAGACTCAGTTCCCTAGATTTTACTAAGGCCTTTTCTTTATCAGCTAACCTATTGGACAAGTTGACAGGCGTTTTACCGGTCGCTGTTCCTGTCAAAGATAAATCCAACTAACTATCCACTAGTGCAGCGGTAAGTCGGAGTCGATTCCTCAGGGAGCCACAACGATAGTTTATTTCAATTGTGTTATCAATAGTAACAAAAAGGGGGTTTTGGTTTGTAAACTTATGAAAGCAGTAGTAACTAAATGCGTTGGATTTGTTAAACTTATAATGATGGAAAGCTCACTCTTTCAGTCTCAACACATTATTCTTATGGAAAGTTGATCATCGAATTCTAATAAAGTTATGTTCTTTTAAATAAATAATCCAGTTGTCCTACTCTTTGTTCGTAAATAGCAACTAGTCCAAATAGTCCTAGAAACCCTTGTTGTATGCAATAACCAAAGAAATCCTAAGGTTCAACTACTCAACAGCATAAAGATCAAAGATAAGTAGGCCAATTCAATACCATTGGCAAATCACCGATACTCGACACAGGTTTATAATCTCTACAAAAGAAGCACTCGTAAATAGTCTATGCTAATTCTGATTGCTACCTAAAGGACACGACTTTTCAAATCGAATTATCAGTATGAATGAATACTAATCAACCTAGTTGGCCACCTAGATAAAATCAATACCAATCAATGACAATAAGCACAAGAGAAAATAAAACAATGCTAAAATTATTATTAGAACATAAACATAGAATTCTCACAAACAATTCCTAGAACAATGGCCTCAACCTAAGAGTGAACTCGTAAGGACTTATCCAGACATAGCCAAGAGAAAGCTATACATGATTATGGATGAACTAACCAGGGATGAGGGTAGAAGATGGTAGAAAGGTGGCAGCATTCCTCTTGGTGGCTGAATTTCTAAGAACTTGATTGTGAAAAGTGGCAAAAGAATAACTAACTGATTCTAACCTAAAACTGAGGGTTTATATAGTACCCAGCCTAAGAAACATAAAATAACTGAATTATAAAAGATAAAATGGGAAAAACTAATAAATACTGATAATTTCCCGGGCTTAGATATGCATTTTGGGCCGGGTCCGTCTAAAGTCGCGGTCGAGACATCAGAGTCGCGATCGCTACTTTTCTCCAGTCTTCTAGAAACGGCTTCACTCTCGATCGCTACTTCATGGGTCGCGATCGCTACTTTTATTTCGAGGCAAAGTCTCGATCGAGACATTATAGTCTTGACCGCGACATCTTCTTCGAGGGCAAATCTCGATCGAGACACCAAAGTCTCGACCGAGACTTCTTCGTCTTGGCTCGTCTTCGTCTTGAAACCTTCTCTCGGACTGGTCTTGGTCTTCTGCAAGCTTCCGAGGCAGCTCGGCTTCGCCTCTCCGCTTCCCCATGGGTGTAGGTGTGGTTTTCTTCTCTCTAGCTCCGTCCCAAATGCACTAGAGGTGAGTACAAATAGGATCTCCATAATACAATACGACATAATAACGCTTAAGAGCATCCCGCAAATCTATAAGTGAACAATCATACCTGGTTCCGGGAATACCACTCAATAAGAACCTAAACAGCACTAATCCTAAGCTAATAGTCGCTAGTTACACCATATAATAAGCTCCTATCAAACCTCCCCACACTTAAACCTTGCTCGTCCTCGAGTAAGAAAAATAAAACTCACTCCTCCTAAATAGCACAAAGGTCTACAGTAAGTGTAGAGAAAATCTTCTAGAGACTATACTCCAATCTCCAAAGTGTACATAAGCACTAACCTACTCCGATCTATCTCTTTATGTCTCCGAGATGTCCTACCCAAAACCCTCCTTATTTCTCCACCTTCATATGTCACCACTCCATAACAATAGTGAAATCGAACAAAGTGATGTGCGTTAAAGCACAAGTGGAATCCTAATCTCCTCTAAGGGTAAGGGTACATAAATAAGGATAAAATCGAGTCTCCCACTCTCTTATACACTTCTTATTCCTCCTCTTCGAGTAATGTCCTAAACCACTAGATATAATGATAAATCCACAAATCACAACCACCAATCCTAATTTAAAATTCTACATCATACAACCACAACAGTATGAATCAAACTCCAAGAAATAGTGAACTAATCCTAGGATCTAACTCAACCGCCGATAATATGTATATATAGCAACCTAATAAACTAATGGAATGGTAGACATGCAAAATGTGGATACAATAAGCTCATAAATAAGAGATATAAAAGGCTAAACTAACTCCTTATACCTCCTTGGTGAATCCTAAAAACCCGAGACATCCTTCTACTCCCTTCTTATGTCTCCTGCGCCATTAGATATGCAATCAATAAATTAATCACAAAACAATGTAATTCCGGCGCCCTTTCGGGTTTTCACCAAAATCTAAGTGGTAGGAACTCTTCTTTCTATTCTTTTTATTTTTGAGGCACCAACCTTTTCCCTTTTAATCAATTTTTGCTTGCCTGGTTTTTGTTCTTTTATTTTTCGTATTTTTCGACTTTTTTGTTTCTTTTTCGTATTATTTTCGTCTATTTTTTCGATTTTTTTTTTTGAAAATAATAATAATGCAAGAGTTCAAACAGTAATAATCCGGTACATACTCGATCGAAATACGACTCAAAACAGTTCAACAGAAAATAAGTAAGAAAGATAGAAAAACACATAAAAACTCCTCCTCGGTACGGTAAATCCCCTCCTCACACTTGAACAGCGCATTGTCCTCAATGCAGCAAAAGAGGACCTCATGAAATAGGGAAGGGGAAAATACCACCATCACTCCGCAGCGTCATCGTCATCACCATCACCATCAGACTCCACCTCATCGTCGTCGTACGCATCGTCGTCGTCCCCAACCGGTGGATCGGGGTAGTTAGCTCGGAAGAGCTCCCACTGCTGCCGCTGATACACCCATTGCTGGTGCTGATACTCCTGGTCCCGCAACATGTCCTCCCGGATGTCCGTCATGTCGGCCTGGAACCGCTCCTGGTTCTGGACGAGCGCCTGTGTAGTCGTCCGCATCTCGTGCTGGCTCGTCTGGATCGCCCCGATCACCTCCGTAATCTGGCCCAGCTGGTGCGCCATGTGGGTCCGCCAATACATCTCGTCAGAATAAGGTTGAGAACCCGAACCGCTCGCGCCTGCGTCGGAATACGTGTGCTGATACTCGGGCGCGGGGGCAAATGGAGGTGGAGGTGCAAATGGGACTGGAGCTGGAGTTGGGGCTGGTGCTGGTGCTGGTCCCGGTACGGGGAAGTGCTGACCCTCAGGAATGACATCTGGTGGGATGTAAGAATCAGCCCATGACCCGAAGACAACGGGCTCCTCTCTAGGATAGGTGATCTGAAATCCGCACCCGTACAAGTAGATGAGATCTGGGCCATCTCTCCGCAACCACTGGTTCCTCGTGCACCAGGACTCGTCGTATAAGTGGCTCCCCCTCATAGGCTGATCGCGCGGTGGGCAGCCGGCCTCGATAGCTAGGAGGGTAATCATCCCTCCTACGGTGATGTCGCCGAACTGCAGCTTCTGTGCCTCTTGGCAGGCACGTACAAACTGGGTAGGCCAGTCGGGGACGTAGAACTCACACTCAAACGAGAATGCGTACATCAGAAAGAGCTGGTGGACCGAGATCTTGTTGTTCTCGGCCTTGTTTCCGAAGCACATCGCCACCACCTTGTGGATGAGGCGCCACTGCGGAAAAGCGACGGAGGTATCTGTGGTGCCCCAGGCGTCATACGCCTCTCCCGATCCTCTGGTCCACCACTCCTTCACCGTGTCGTTATCTACGTCTCTATCCCAGTTTCTCCTCTTCGTCACCCCAAACGCATGCGCGATCTGCTCATGGGTGAGTCTCCATGTCATGTTGCTCGACCGCCATTCAATATGCAACACCCGGTCGGTGTGGTCTTCTAAAGTCACGGACAAAGTACGGAGGAATTCCCGAGTAAAGTTCGGGAATGTGGGTGCACTCAACCCTAGGAAGCCCCCTAAGCCGGCCTTGGTGAACATCGCCCTGACCACCTCTTGCAATTTCATGTTCTCCAACAAAACCGAGTCCGGGAACCGAGTCTTGACGATTGCTTTGTTGTTGACAATCTGCTCTAACTCATCCGCGTTTCTCCTTTGTCTCTTCGGAGCCATTGATCACAACACAGCAAAATTCCCAGCAAAGATACGGTGGTCACAACCACAGATGGAAAAGATCAGACCGCTCGAAGATACCTGAATCGCGTAGTTCTGGATGTCGCGGTTGAGACTGCAATGTCGCGGTCGAGACAATCGGGCCATGGAAAAGTCGCGATCGAGACTCAGAATGTAGCGGTCGAGACTTCTTCTCGTAGTGAAAGTCGCGGTCAAGACAAGGAGTGTAGCGGTCGAGACTCAAGAACACTGGATGAGTCTGCTCGAGTGTCGCGGTCGAGACCTAGGGAGTAGCGATCGCGACTCAAGAACGCCGCCAAAAACCCAGATTTTTTCGATCCCCTTTTCGATCTCGTTTGGCCTCCTCTTCAAACACCACTTCAGATCTGGACTATATAACTAAAATCCGGCCTAATGGGGGTGATTTTGTGGAGGAAAAACAAGGTTTTGGAGGGGATTGAGAAATTGGGGTTTTTAGGGTTCTTGATGATTTTGGGCGATTGTGGACGGAATTGGGCGAATTTGAAGGAGAGATTGATGGAGGATTGTAGAGATGATGATTTCGAGAGAAATGGAGGAAGAAATTTTGAGGTTTGAGGGATTTGTGAAAATGGGTTTAGGGAGGTTGAGAGTTTTTGGGGAAGAAGGTGAAGGAAGAAAGGGAAAATGGGGTGTATCGGCCGAGACATAGGCCGAGTCGCGGGACGAGTCGCGGTTGCGACATAGGGGTCTCGACCGAGACTTTTGTAGTCGAGGCGTGTTTTCGCTGATTTTTCGTCTTCTGCTTTCTACATGGTGGTCCCGTTATTTTCCCTGAAACAAAAACATTAAAACAAAACAAAACATAAGGATTAGCGTTAGTGAAAATTCCCCGGGTTGCCTCCCGGTCAGCGCCTTATTTAACGTCGCGGCACGACGTACAACAACTTATTCAACGTTTTTCAATCCTTTCCGGATCGCATCGTCCAGCAGTAATTTCTTAAACCATGGATGGAAAGGTTTGAACCTTAGACCATTTTCCTCCTTCACCACCCATACTTGCTTGGGCTCCTTCTCCTTTGTCTTCTCCTCACTCTTATTCTTGGCTCTACTTTTCGCCTTTCCTTTCGCTTTGTTGGGGACCTGCACAACAACTTTAGCAAGTTTCTTTTCCTGTTTGGTTAGCGAGGTGGGGCCACTGCCCAAAACAGCATTAGATTCAAGCTCGGAAATTTTAATGACATCATTTATGCAAAACACGGAGCTATCATCTAGGGGTTGTGG
>NW_027370190.1:0-37617 GCF_046119375.1 Phyllobates terribilis
GCCATTGAAAAACGTCCAGAAATGATTGAAGCTACTGACTGAATGAAAGGAGCTGGCATCTCACTCTCTTTGAATCTTCTTTATCATGCTAAGAGGAGCAGGAAAAAGCAAAAAATTTCAGAATTGCACCTTGCAATGCGGAGAAATTACTGTTTGTGCATTTACAATATTCATTGATTTTTGCCATTGAAAAACATCATGTTATTCATATTCCAGAAATGATTGAAGCTACTGACTGAATGAAAGGAGCTGGCATCTCACTCTCTTTGAATCTTCTTTATCATGCTAAGAGGAGCAGGAAAAAGCAAAAAATTTCAGAATTGCACCTTGCAATGCGGAGAAATTACTGTTTGTGCATTTACAATATTCAATGATTTTTGCCATTGAAAAACTCATGTATTCATATTCCAGAAATGATTGAAGCTACTGACTGAATGAAAGGAGCTGGCATCTCACTCTCTTTGAATCTTCTTTATCATGCTAAGAGGAGCAGGAAAAAGCAAAAAATTTCAGAATTGCACCTTGCAATGCGGAGAAATTACTGTTTGTGCATTTACAATATTCATTGATTTTTGCCATTGAAAAACGTCCAGAAATGATTGAAGCTACTGACTGAATGAAAGGAGCTGGCATCTCACTCTCTTTGAATCTTGTTTATCATGCTAAGAGGAGCAGGAAAAAGCAAAAATTTCAGAATTGCACCTTGTAATGCGGAGAAATTACTGTTTGTGCATTTACAATATTCAATGATTTTTGCCATTGAAAAACGTCCAGAAATGATTGAAGCTACTGACTGAATGAAAGGAGCTGGCATCTCACTCTCTTTGAATCTTCTTTACCATGCTAAGAGGAGCAGGAAAAAGCAAAAAATTTCAGAATTGCACCTTGCAATGTGGAGAAATTACTGTTTGTGCATTTACAATATTCATTGATTTTTGCCATTGAAAAACATCATGTTATTCATATACCAGAAATGTTTGAAGCTACTGACTGAATGAAAGGAGCTGGCATCTCACTCTCTTTGAATCTTCTTTATCATGCTAAGAGGAGCAGGAAAAAGCAAAAAATTTCAGAATTGCACCTTGCAATGCGGAGAAATTACTGTCTGTGCATTTACAATATTCATTGATTTTTGCCACTGAAAAACGTCCAGAAATGATTGAAGCTACTGACTGAATGAAAGGAGCTGGCATCTCACTCTCTTTGATTCTTCTTTATCATGCTAAGAGGAGCAGGAAAAAGCAAAAATTTCAGAATTGCACCTTGCAATGTGGAGAAATTACTGTTTGTGCATTTACAATATTCATTGATTTTTGCCATTGAAAAACGTCCAGAAATGATTGAAGCTACTGACTGAATGAAAGGAGCTGGCATCTCACTCTCTTTGAATCTTCTTTATCATGCTAAGAGGAGCAGGAAAAAGCAAAAAATTTCAGAATTGCACCTTGCAATGCGGAGAAATTACTGTTTGTGCATTTACAATATTCATTGATTTTTGCCATTGAAAAACATCATGTTATTCATATACCAGAAATGTTTGAAGCTACTGACTGAAGGAAAGGAGCTGGCATCTCACTCTCTTTGAATCTTCTTTATCATGCTTAGAGGAGCAGGAAAAAGCAAAAAATTTCAGAATTGCACCTTGCAATGCGGAGAAATTACTGTTTGTGCATTTACAATATTCATTGATTTTTGCCATTGAAAAACGTCCAGAAATGATTGAAGCTACTGACTGAATGAAAGGAGCTGGCATCTCACTCTCTTTGAATCTTGTTTATCATGCTAAGAGGAGCAGGAAAAAGCAAAAAATTTCAGAATTGCACCTTGCAATGCGGAGAAATTACTGTTTGTGCATTTACAATATTCATTGATTTTTGCCATTGAAAAACGTCCAGAAATGATTGAAGCTACTGACTGAATGAAAGGAGCTGGCATCTCATTCTCTTTGAATCTTCTTTATCATGCTAAGAGGAGCAGGAAAAAGCAAAAAATTTCAGAATTGCACCTTGCAATGCGGAGAAATTACTGTTTGTGCATTTACAATATTCATTGATTTTTGCCATTGAAAAACATCATGTTATTCATATACCAGAAATGATTGAAGCTACTGACTGAATGAAAGGAGCTGGCATCTCACTCTCTTTGAATCTTCTTTATCATGCTAAGATGAGCAGGAAAAAGCAAAAAATTTCAGAATTGCACCTTGCAATGCGGAGAAATTACTGTTTGTGCATTTACAATATTCAATGATTTTTGCCATTGAAAAACGTCCAGAAATGATTGAAGCTACTGACTGAATGAAAGGAGCTGGCATCTCACTCTCTTTGAATCTTCTTTATCATGCTAAGAGGAGCAGGAAAAAGCAAAAAATTTCAGAATTGCACCTTGCAATGCGGAGAAATTACTGTTTGTGCATCTACAATATTCATTGATTTTTGCCATTGAAAAACATCATGTTATTCATATACCAGAAATGTTTGAAGCTACTGACTGAATGAAAGGAGCTGGCATCTCACTCTCTTTGAATCTTTTTTATCATGCTAAGAGGAGCAGGAAAAAGCAAAAAATTTCAGAATTGCACCTTGCAATGCGGAGAAATTACTGTTTGTGCATTTACAATATTCATTGATTTTTGCCATTGAAAAACGTCCAGAAATGATTGAAGCTACTGACTGAATGAAAGGAGCTGGCATCTCACTCTCTTTGAATCTTGTTTATCATGCTAAGAGGAGCAGGAAAAAGCAAAAAATTTCAGAATTGCACCTTGCAATGTGGAGAAATTACTGTTTGTGCATTTACAATATTCATTGATTTTTGCCATTGAAAAACGTCCAGAAATGATTGAAGCTACTGACTGAATGAAAGGAGCTGGCATCTCACTCTCTTTGAATCTTCTTTATCATGCTAAGAGGAGCAGGAAAAAGCAAAAAATTTCAGAATTGCACCTTGCAATGCGGAGAAATTACTGTTTGTGCATTTACAATATTCATTGATTTTTGCCATTGAAAAACATCATGTTATTCATATACCAGAAATGATTGAAGCTACTGACTGAATGAAAGGAGCTGGCATCTCATTCTCTTTGAATCTTCTTTATCATGCTAAGAGGAGCAGGAAAAAGCAAAAAATTTCAGAATTGCACCTTGCAATGCGGAGAAATTACTGTTTGTGCATTTACAATATTCATTGATTTTTGCCATTGAAAAACGTCCAGAAATGATTGAAGCTACTGACTGAATGAAAGGAGCTGGCATCTCACTCTCTTTGAATCTTCTTTATCATGCTAAGAGGAGCAGGAAAAAGCAAAAAATTTCAGAATTGCACCTTGCAATGCGGAGAAATTACTGTTTGTGCATTTACAATATTCATTGATTTTTGCCATTGAAAAACGTCCAGAAATGATTGAAGCTACTGACTGAATGAAAGGAGCTGGCATCTCACTCTCTTTGAATCTTCTTTATCATGCTAAGAGGAGCAGGAAAAAGCAAAAAATTTCAGAATTGCACCTTGCAATGCGGAGAAATTACTGTTTGTGCATTTACAATATTCATTGATTTTTGCCATTGAAAAACGTCCAGAAATGATTGAAGCTACTGACTGAATGAAAGGAGCTGGCATCTCACTCTCTTTGAATCTTGTTTATCATGCTGAGGAGCAGGAAAAAGCAAAAAATTTCAGAATTGCACCTTGCAATGCGGAGAAATTACTGTTTGTGCATTTACAATATTCATTGATTTTTGCCATTGAAAAACGTCCAGAAATGATTGAAGCTACTGACTGAATGAAAGGAGCTGGCATCTCACTCTCTTTGAATCTTCTTTATCATGCTAAGAGGAGCAGGAAAAAGCAAAAAATTTCAGAATTGCACCTTGCAATGCGGAGAAATTACTGTTTGTGCATTTACAATATTCATTGATTTTTGCCATTGAAAAACGTCCAGAAATGATTGAAGCTACTGACTGAATGAAAGGAGCTGGCATCTCACTCTCTTTGAATCTTGTTTATCATGCTAAGAGGAGCAGGAAAAAGCAAAAAATTTCAGAATTGCACCTTGCAATGCGGAGAAATTACTGTTTGTGCATTTACAATATTCATTGATTTTTGCCATTGAAAAACGTCCAGAAATGATTGAAGCTACTGACTGAATGAAAGGAGCTGGCATCTCATTCTCTTTGAATCTTCTTTATCATGCTAAGAGGAGCAGGAAAAAGCAAAAAATTTCAGAATTGCACCTTGCAATGCGGAGAAATTACTGTTTGTGCATTTACAATATTCATTGATTTTTGCCATTGAAAAACATCATGTTATTCATATACCAGAAATGATTGAAGCTACTGACTGAATGAAAGGAGCTGGCATCTCACTCTCTTTGAATCTTCTTTATCATGCTAAGATGAGCAGGAAAAAGCAAAAAATTTCAGAATTGCACCTTGCAATGCGGAGAAATTACTGTTTGTGCATTTACAATATTCAATGATTTTTGCCATTGAAAAACGTCCAGAAATGATTGAAGCTACTGACTGAATGAAAGGAGCTGGCATCTCACTCTCTTTGAATCTTCTTTATCATGCTAAGAGGAGCAGGAAAAAGCAAAAAATTTCAGAATTGCACCTTGCAATGCGGAGAAATTACTGTTTGTGCATCTACAATATTCATTGATTTTTGCCATTGAAAAACATCATGTTATTCATATACCAGAAATGTTTGAAGCTACTGACTGAATGAAAGGAGCTGGCATCTCACTCTCTTTGAATCTTTTTTATCATGCTAAGAGGAGCAGGAAAAAGCAAAAAATTTCAGAATTGCACCTTGCAATGCGGAGAAATTACTGTTTGTGCATTTACAATATTCATTGATTTTTGCCATTGAAAAACGTCCAGAAATGATTGAAGCTACTGACTGAATGAAAGGAGCTGGCATCTCACTCTCTTTGAATCTTGTTTATCATGCTAAGAGGAGCAGGAAAAAGCAAAAAATTTCAGAATTGCACCTTGCAATGTGGAGAAATTACTGTTTGTGCATTTACAATATTCATTGATTTTTGCCATTGAAAAACGTCCAGAAATGATTGAAGCTACTGACTGAATGAAAGGAGCTGGCATCTCACTCTCTTTGAATCTTCTTTATCATGCTAAGAGGAGCAGGAAAAAGCAAAAAATTTCAGAATTGCACCTTGCAATGCGGAGAAATTACTGTTTGTGCATTTACAATATTCATTGATTTTTGCCATTGAAAAACATCATGTTATTCATATACCAGAAATGATTGAAGCTACTGACTGAATGAAAGGAGCTGGCATCTCATTCTCTTTGAATCTTCTTTATCATGCTAAGAGGAGCAGGAAAAAGCAAAAAATTTCAGAATTGCACCTTGCAATGCGGAGAAATTACTGTTTGTGCATTTACAATATTCATTGATTTTTGCCATTGAAAAACGTCCAGAAATGATTGAAGCTACTGACTGAATGAAAGGAGCTGGCATCTCACTCTCTTTGAATCTTCTTTATCATGCTAAGAGGAGCAGGAAAAAGCAAAAAATTTCAGAATTGCACCTTGCAATGTGGAGAAATTACTGTTTGTGCATTTACAATATTCATTGATTTTTGCCATTGAAAAACGTCCAGAAATGATTGAAGCTACTGACTGAATGAAAGGAGCTGGCATCTCACTCTCTTTGAATCTTCTTTATCATGCTAAGAGGAGCAGGAAAAAGCAAAAAATTTCAGAATTGCACCTTGCAATGCGGAGAAATTACTGTTTGTGCATTTACAATATTCATTGATTTTTGCCATTGAAAAACATCATGTTATTCATATACCAGAAATGATTGAAGCTACTGACTGAATGAAAGGAGCTGGCATCTCATTCTCTTTGAATCTTCTTTATCATGCTAAGAGGAGCAGGAAAAAGCAAAAAATTTCAGAATTGCACCTTGCAATGCGGAGAAATTACTGTTTGTGCATTTACAATATTCATTGATTTTTGCCATTGAAAAACGTCCAGAAATGATTGAAGCTACTGACTGAATGAAAGGAGCTGGCATCTCACTCTCTTTGAATCTTCTTTATCATGCTAAGAGGAGCAGGAAAAAGCAAAAAATTTCAGAATTGCACCTTGCAATGCGGAGAAATTACTGTTTGTGCATTTACAATATTCATTGATTTTTGCCATTGAAAAACGTCCAGAAATGATTGAAGCTACTGACTGAATGAAAGGAGCTGGCATCTCACTCTCTTGGAATCTTGTTTATCATGCTGAGGAGCAGGAAAAAGCAAAAAATTTCAGAATTGCACCTTGCAATGCGGAGAAATTACTGTTTGTGCATTTACAATATTCATTGATTTTTGCCATTGAAAAACGTCCAGAAATGATTGAAGCTACTGACTGAATGAAAGGAGCTGGCATCTCACTCTCTTTGAATCTTCTTTATCATGCTAAGAGGAGCAGGAAAAAGCAAAAAATTTCAGAATTGCACCTTGCAATGCGGAGAAATTACTGTTTGTGCATTTACAATATTCATTGATTTTTGCCATTGAAAAACGTCCAGAAATGATTGAAGCTACTGACTGAATGAAAGGAGCTGGCATCTCACTCTCTTTGAATCTTTTTTATCATGCTAAGAGGAGCAGGAAAAAGCAAAAAATTTCAGAATTGCACCTTGCAATGCGGAGAAATTACTGTTTGTGCATTTACAATATTCATTGATTTTTGCCATTGAAAAACGTCCAGAAATGATTGAAGCTACTGACTGAATGAAAGGAGCTGGCATCTCACTCTCTTTGAATCTTGTTTATCATGCTAAGAGGAGCAGGAAAAAGCAAAAAATTTCAGAATTGCACCTTGCAATGTGGAGAAATTACTGTTTGTGCATTTACAATATTCATTGATTTTTGCCATTGAAAAACGTCCAGAAATGATTGAAGCTACTGACTGAATGAAAGGAGCTGGCATCTCACTCTCTTTGAATCTTCTTTATCATGCTAAGAGGAGCAGGAAAAAGCAAAAAATTTCAGAATTGCACCTTGCAATGCGGAGAAATTACTGTTTGTGCATTTACAATATTCATTGATTTTTGCCATTGAAAAACATCATGTTATTCATATACCAGAAATGATTGAAGCTACTGACTGAATGAAAGGAGCTGGCATCTCATTCTCTTTGAATCTTCTTTATCATGCTAAGAGGAGCAGGAAAAAGCAAACAATTTCAGAATTGCACCTTGCAATGCGGAGAAATTACTGTTTGTGCATTTACAATATTCATTGATTTTTGCCATTGAAAAACGTCCAGAAATGATTGAAGCTACTGACTGAATGAAAGGAGCTGGCATCTCACTCTCTTTGAATCTTCTTTATCATGCTAAGAGGAGCAGGAAAAAGCAAAAAATTTCAGAATTGCACCTTGCAATGCGGAGAAATTACTGTTTGTGCATTTACAATATTCATTGATTTTTGCCATTGAAAAACGTCCAGAAATGATTGAAGCTACTGACTGAATGAAAGGAGCTGGCATCTCACTCTCTTTGAATCTTCTTTATCATGCTAAGAGGAGCAGGAAAAAGCAAAAAATTTCAGAATTGCACCTTGCAATGCGGAGAAATTACTGTTTGTGCATTTACAATATTCATTGATTTTTGCCATTGAAAAACGTCCAGAAATGATTGAAGCTACTGACTGAATGAAAGGAGCTGGCATCTCACTCTCTTTGAATCTTGTTTATCATGCTGAGGAGCAGGAAAAAGCAAAAAATTTCAGAATTGCACCTTGCAATGCGGAGAAATTACTGTTTGTGCATTTACAATATTCATTGATTTTTGCCATTGAAAAACGTCCAGAAATGATTGAAGCTACTGACTGAATGAAAGGAGCTGGCATCTCACTCTCTTTGAATCTTCTTTATCATGCTAAGAGGAGCAGGAAAAAGCAAAAAATTTCAGAATTGCACCTTGCAATGCGGAGAAATTACTGTTTGTGCATTTACAATATTCATTGATTTTTGCCATTGAAAAACGTCCAGAAATGATTGAAGCTACTGACTGAATGAAAGGAGCTGGCATCTCACTCTCTTTGAATCTTGTTTATCATGCTAAGAGGAGCAGGAAAAAGCAAAAATTTCAGAATTGCACCTTGCAATGCGGAGAAATTACTGTTTGTGCATTTACAATATTCAATGATTTTTGCCATTGAAAAACGTCCAGAAATGATTGAAGCTACTGACTGAATGAAAGGAGCTGGCATCTCACTCTCTTTGAATCTTCTTTACCATGCTAAGAGGAGCAGGAAAAAGCAAAAAATTTCAGAATTGCACCTTGCAATGCGGAGAAATTACTGTTTGTGCATTTACAATATTCATTGATTTTTGCCATTGAAAAACATCATGTTATTCATATACCAGAAATGATTGAAGCTACTGACTGAATGAAAGGAGCTGGCATCTCACTCTCTTTGAATCTTCTTTATCATGCTAAGAGGAGCAGGAAAAAGCAAAAAATTTCAGAATTGCACCTTGCAATGCGGAGAAATTACTGTTTGTGCATTTACAATATTCATTGATTTTTGCCATTGAAAAACATCATGTTATTCATATACCAGAAATGTTTGAAGCTACTGACTGAATGAAAGGAGCTGGCATCTCACTCTCTTTGAATCTTCTTTATCATGCTAAGAGGAGCAGGAAAAAGCAAAAAATTTCAGAATTGCACCTTGCAATGCGGAGAAATTACTGTTTGTGCATTTACAATATTCATTTATTTTTGCCATTGAAAAACGTCCAGAAATGATTGAAGCTACTGACTGAATGAAAGGAGCTGGCATCTCACTCTCTTTGAATCTTCTTTATCATGCTAAGAGGAGCAGGAAAAAGCAAAAAATTTCAGAATTGCACCTTGCAATGCGGAGAAATTACTGTTTGTGCATTTACAATATTCATTGATTTTTGCCATTGAAAAACGTCCAGAAATGATTGAAGCTACTGACTGAATGAAAGGAGCTGGCATCTCACTCTCTTTGAATCTTCTTTATCATGCTAAGAGGAGCAGGAAAAAGCAAAAAATTTCAGAATTGCACCTTGCAATGCGGAGAAATTACTGTTTGTGCATTTACAATATTCATTGATTTTTGCCATTGAAAAACGTCCAGAAATGATTGAAGCTACTGACTGAATGAAAGGAGCTGGCATCTCACTCTCTTTGAATCTTCTTTATCATGCTAAGAGGAGCAGGAAAAAGCAAAAAATTTCAGAATTGCACCTTGCAATGCGGAGAAATTACTGTTTGTGCATTTAAAATATTCATTGATTTTTGCCATTGAAAAACATCATGTTATTCATATTCCAGAAATGATTGAAGCTACTGACTGAATGAAAGGAGCTGGCATCTCACTCTCTTTGAATCTTCTTTATCATGCTAAGAGGAGCAGGAAAAAGCAAAAAATTTCAGAATTGCACCTTGCAATGCGGAGAAATTACTGTTTGTGCATTTACAATATTCAATGATTTTTGCCATTGAAAAACGTCCAGAAATGATTGAAGCTACTGACTGAATGAAAGGAGCTGGCATCTCACTCTCTTTGAATCTTCTTTATCATGCTAAGAGGAGCAGGAAAAAGCAAAAAATTTCAGAATTGCACCTTGCAATGCGGAGAAATTACTGTTTGTGCATTTACAATATTCATTGATTTTTGCCATTGAAAAACATCATGTTATTCATATACCAGAAATGTTTGAAGCTACTGACTGAAAGAAAGGAGCTGGCATCTCACTCTCTTTGAATCTTCTTTATCATGCTAAGAGGAGCAGGAAAAAGCAAAAAATTTCAGAATTGCACCTTGCAATGCGGAGAAATTACTGTTTGTGCATTTACAATATTCATTGATTTTTGCCATTGAAAAACGTCCAGAAATGATTGAAGCTACTGACTGAATGAAAAGAGCTGGCATCTCACTCTCTTTGAATCTTGTTTATCACGCTAAGAGGAGCAGGAAAAAGCAAAAAATTTCAGAATTGCACCTTGCAATGCGGAGAAATTACTGTTTGTGCATTTACAATATTCATTGATTTTTGCCATTGAAAAACGTCCAGAAATGATTGAAGCTACTGACTGAATGAAAGGAGCTGGCATCTCACTCTCTTTGAATCTTCTTTATCATGCTAAGAGGAGCAGGAAAAAGCAAAAAATTTCAGAATTGCACCTTGCAATGCGGAGAAATTACTGTTTGTGCATTTACAATATTCATTGATTTTTGCCATTGAAAAACATCATGTTATTCATATACCAGAAATGATTGAAGCTACTGACTGAATGAAAGGAGCTGGCATCTCACTCTCTTTGAATCTTCTTTATCATGCTAAGAGGAGCAGGAAAAAGCAAAAAATTTCAGAATTGCACCTTGCAATGCGGAGAAATTACTGTTTGTGCATTTACAATATTCAATGATTTTTGCCATTGAAAAACGTCCAGAAATGATTGAAGCTACTGACTGAATGAAAGGAGCTGGCATCTCACTCTCTTTGAATCTTCTTTATCATGCTAAGAGGAGCAGGAAAAAGCAAAAAATTTCAGAATTGCACCTTGCAATGCGGAGAAATTACTGTTTGTGCATTTACAATATTCATTGATTTTTGCCATTGAAAAACATCATGATATTCATATTCCAGAAATGATTGAAGCTACTGACTGAATGAAAGGAGCTGGCATCTCACTCTCTTTGAATCTTCTTTATCATGCTAAGAGGAGCAGGAAAAAGCAAAAAATTTCAGAATTGCACCTTGCAATGCGGAGAAATTACTGTTTGTGCATTTACAATATTCAATGATTTTTGCCATTGAAAAACGTCCAGAAATGATTGAAGCTACTGACTGAATGAAAGGAGCTGGCATCTCACTCTCTTTGAATCTTCTTTATCATGCTAAGAGGAGCAGGAAAAAGCAAAAAATTTCAGAATTGCACCTTGCAATGCGGAGAAATTACTGTTTGTGCATTTACAATATTCATTGATTTTTGCCATTGAAAAACATCATGTTATTCATATACCAGAAATGTTTGAAGCTACTGACTGAATGAAAGGAGCTGGCATCTCACTCTCTTTGAATCTTCTTTATCATGCTAAGAGGAGCAGGAAAAAGCAAAAAATTTCAGAATTGCACCTTGCAATGCGGAGAAATTACTGTTTGTGCATTTACAATATTCATTGATTTTTGCCATTGAAAAACATCATGTTATTCATATACCAGAAATGTTTGAAGCTACTGACTGAATGAAAGGAGCTGGCATCTCACTCTCTTTGAATCTTCTTTATCATGCTAAGAGGAGCAGGAAAAAGCAAAAAATTTCAGAATTGCACCTTGCAATGCGGAGAAATTACTGTTTGTGCATTTACAATATTCATTTATTTTTGCCATTGAAAAACGTCCAGAAATGATTGAAGCTACTGACTGAATGAAAGGAGCTGGCATCTCACTCTCTTTGAATCTTCTTTATCATGCTAAGAGGAGCAGGAAAAAGCAAAAAATTTCAGAATTGCACCTTGCAATGCGGAGAAATTACTGTTTGTGCATTTACAATATTCATTGATTTTTGCCATTGAAAAACGTCCAGAAATGATTGAAGCTACTGACTGAATGAAAGGAGCTGGCATCTCACTCTCTTTGAATCTTCTTTATCATGCTAAGAGGAGCAGGAAAAAGCAAAAAATTTCAGAATTGCACCTTGCAATGCGGAGAAATTACTGTTTGTGCATTTACAATATTCATTGATTTTTGCCATTGAAAAACGTCCAGAAATGATTGAAGCTACTGACTGAATGAAAGGAGCTGGCATCTCACTCTCTTTGAATCTTCTTTATCATGCTAAGAGGAGCAGGAAAAAGCAAAAAATTTCAGAATTGCACCTTGCAATGCGGAGAAATTACTGTTTGTGCATTTACAATATTCATTGATTTTTGCCATTGAAAAACATCATGTTATTCATATACCAGAAATGATTGAAGCTACTGACTGAATGAAAGGAGCTGGCATCTCACTCTCTTTGAATCTTCTTTATCATGCTAAGAGGAGCAGGAAAAAGCAAAAAATTTCAGAATTGCACCTTGCAATGCGGAGAAATTACTGTTTGTGCATTTACAATATTCATTGATTTTTGCCATTGAAAAACATCATGTTATTCATATACCAGAAATGATTGAAGCTACTGACTGAATGAAAGGAGCTGGCATCTCACTCTCTTTGAATCTTCTTTATCATGCTAAGAGGAGCAGGAAAAAGCAAAAAATTTCAGAATTGCACCTTGCAATGCGGAGAAATTACTGTTTGTGCATTTACAATATTCATTGATTTTTGCCATTGAAAAACATCATGTTATTCATATTCCAGAAATGATTGAAGCTACTGACTGAATGAAAGGAGCTGGCATCTCACTCTCTTTGAATCTTCTTTATCATGCTAAGAGGAGCAGGAAAAAGCAAAAAATTTCAGAATTGCACCTTGCAATGCGGAGAAATTACTGTTTGTGCATTTACAATATTCATTGATTTTTGCCATTGAAAAACATCATGTTATTCATATACCAGAAATGATTGAAGCTACTGACTGAATGAAAGGAGCTGGCATCTCACTCTCTTTGAATCTTCTTTATCATGCTAAGAGGAGCAGGAAAAAGCAAAAAATTTCAGAATTGCACCTTGCAATGCGGAGAAATTACTGTTTGTGCATTTACAATATTCATTGATTTTTGCCATTGAAAAACATCATGTTATTCATATTCCAGAAATGATTGAAGCTACTGACTGAATGAAAGGAGCTGGCATCTCACTCTCTTTGAATCTTCTTTATCATGCTAAGAGGAGCAGGAAAAAGCAAAAAATTTCAGAATTGCACCTTGCAATGCGGAGAAATTACTGTTTGTGCATTTACAATATTCAATGATTTTTGCCATTGAAAAACGTCCAGAAATGATTGAAGCTACTGACTGAATGAAAGGAGCTGGCATCTCACTCTCTTTGAATCTTCTTTATCATGCTAAGAGGAGCAGGAAAAAGCAAAAAATTTCAGAATTGCACCTTGCAATGCGGAGAAATTACTGTTTGTGCATTTACAATATTCATTGATTTTTGCCATTGAAAAACATCATGTTATTCATATACCAGAAATGTTTGAAGCTACTGACTGAATGAAAGGAGCTGGCATCTCACTCTCTTTGAATCTTCTTTATCATGCTAAGAGGAGCAGGAAAAAGCAAAAAATTTCAGAATTGCACCTTGCAATGCGGAGAAATTACTGTTTGTGCATTTACAATATTCATTGATTTTTGCCATTGAATAACGTCCAGAAATGATTGAAGCTACTGACTGAATGAAAAGAGCTGGCATCTCACTCTCTTTGAATCTTGTTTATCACGCTAAGAGGAGCAGGAAAAAGCAAAAAATTTCAGAATTGCACCTTGCAATGCGGAGAAATTACTGTTTGTGCATTTACAATATTCATTGATTTTTGCCATTGAAAAACGTCCAGAAATGATTGAAGCTACTGACTGAATGAAAGGAGCTGGCATCTCACTCTCTTTGAATCTTCTTTATCATGCTAAGAGGAGCAGGAAAAAGCAAAAAATTTCAGAATTGCACCTTGCAATGCGGAGAAATTACTGTTTGTGCATTTACAATATTCATTGATTTTTGCCATTGAAAAACATCATGTTATTCATATACCAGAAATGATTGAAGCTACTGACTGAATGAAAGGAGCTGGCATCTCACTCTCTTTGAATCTTCTTTATCATGCTAAGAGGAGCAGGAAAAAGCAAAAAATTTCAGAATTGCACCTTGCAATGCGGAGAAATTACTGTTTGTGCATTTACAATATTCAATGATTTTTGCCATTGAAAAACGTCCAGAAATGATTGAAGCTACTGACTGAATGAAAGGAGCTGGCATCTCACTCTCTTTGAATCTTCTTTATCATGCTAAGAGGAGCAGGAAAAAGCAAAAAAATTCAGAATTGCACCTTGCAATGCGGAGAAATTACTGTTTGTGCATTTACAATATTCATTGATTTTTGCCATTGAAAAACATCATGTTATTCATATTCCAGAAATGATTGAAGCTACTGACTGAATGAAAGGAGCTGGCATCTCACTCTCTTTGAATCTTCTTTATCATGCTAAGAGGAGCAGGAAAAAGCAAAAAATTTCAGAATTGCACCTTGCAATGCGGAGAAATTACTGTTTGTGCATTTACAATATTCAATGATTTTTGCCATTGAAAAACGTCCAGAAATGATTGAAGCTACTGACTGAATGAAAGGAGCTGGCATCTCACTCTCTTTGAATCTTCTTTATCATGCTAAGAGGAGCAGGAAAAAGCAAAAAATTTCAGAATTGCACCTTGCAATGCGGAGAAATTACTGTTTGTGCATTTACAATATTCATTGATTTTTGCCATTGAAAAACATCATGTTATTCATATACCAGAAATGTTTGAAGCTACTGACTGAATGAAAGGAGCTGGCATCTCACTCTCTTTGAATCTTCTTTATCATGCTAAGAGGAGCAGGAAAAAGCAAAAAATTTCAGAATTGCACCTTGCAATGCGGAGAAATTACTGTTTGTGCATTTACAATATTCATTGATTTTTGCCATTGAAAAACATCATGTTATTCATATACCAGAAATGTTTGAAGCTACTGACTGAATGAAAGGAGCTGGCATCTCACTCTCTTTGAATCTTCTTTATCATGCTAAGAGGAGCAGGAAAAAGCAAAAAATTTCAGAATTGCACCTTGCAATGCGGAGAAATTACTGTTTGTGCATTTACAATATTCATTTATTTTTGCCATTGAAAAACGTCCAGAAATGATTGAAGCTACTGACTGAATGAAAGGAGCTGGCATCTCACTCTCTTTGAATCTTCTTTATCATGCTAAGAGGAGCAGGAAAAAGCAAAAAATTTCAGAATTGCACCTTGCAATGCGGAGAAATTACTGTTTGTGCATTTACAATATTCATTGATTTTTGCCATTGAAAAACGTCCAGAAATGATTGAAGCTACTGACTGAATGAAAGGAGCTGGCATCTCACTCTCTTTGAATCTTCTTTATCATGCTAAGAGGAGCAGGAAAAAGCAAAAAATTTCAGAATTGCACCTTGCAATGCGGAGAAATTACTGTTTGTGCATTTACAATATTCATTGATTTTTGCCATTGAAAAACGTCCAGAAATGATTGAAGCTACTGACTGAATGAAAGGAGCTGGCATCTCACTCTCTTTGAATCTTCTTTATCATGCTAAGAGGAGCAGGAAAAAGCAAAAAATTTCAGAATTGCACCTTGCAATGCGGAGAAATTACTGTTTGTGCATTTACAATATTCATTGATTTTTGCCATTGAAAAACATCATGTTATTCATATACCAGAAATGATTGAAGCTACTGACTGAATGAAAGGAGCTGGCATCTCACTCTCTTTGAATCTTCTTTATCATGCTAAGAGGAGCAGGAAAAAGCAAAAAATTTCAGAATTGCACCTTGCAATGCGGAGAAATTACTGTTTGTGCATTTACAATATTCATTGATTTTTGCCATTGAAAAACATCATGTTATTCATATACCAGAAATGATTGAAGCTACTGACTGAATGAAAGGAGCTGGCATCTCACTCTCTTTGAATCTTCTTTATCATGCTAAGAGGAGCAGGAAAAAGCAAAAAATTTCAGAATTGCACCTTGCAATGCGGAGAAATTACTGTTTGTGCATTTACAATATTCATTGATTTTTGCCATTGAAAAACATCATGTTATTCATATTCCAGAAATGATTGAAGCTACTGACTGAATGAAAGGAGCTGGCATCTCACTCTCTTTGAATCTTCTTTATCATGCTAAGAGGAGCAGGAAAAAGCAAAAAATTTCAGAATTGCACCTTGCAATGCGGAGAAATTACTGTTTGTGCATTTACAATATTCATTGATTTTTGCCATTGAAAAACATCATGTTATTCATATACCAGAAATGATTGAAGCTACTGACTGAATGAAAGGAGCTGGCATCTCACTCTCTTTGAATCTTCTTTATCATGCTAAGAGGAGCAGGAAAAAGCAAAAAATTTCAGAATTGCACCTTGCAATGCGGAGAAATTACTGTTTGTGCATTTACAATATTCATTGATTTTTGCCATTGAAAAACATCATGTTATTCATATTCCAGAAATGATTGAAGCTACTGACTGAATGAAAGGAGCTGGCATCTCACTCTCTTTGAATCTTCTTTATCATGCTAAGAGGAGCAGGAAAAAGCAAAAAATTTCAGAATTGCACCTTGCAATGCGGAGAAATTACTGTTTGTGCATTTACAATATTCAATGATTTTTGCCATTGAAAAACGTCCAGAAATGATTGAAGCTACTGACTGAATGAAAGTTGCTGGCATCTCACTCTCTTTGAATCTTCTTTATCATGCTAAGAGGAGCAGGAAAAAGCAAAAAATTTCAGAATTGCACCTTGCAATGCGGAGAAATTACTGTTTGTGCATTTACAATATTCATTGATTTTTGCCATTGAAAAACATCATGTTATTCATATACCAGAAATGTTTGAAGCTACTGACTGAATGAAAGGAGCTGGCATCTCACTCTCTTTGAATCTTCTTTATCATGCTAAGAGGAGCAGGAAAAAGCAAAAAATTTCAGAATTGCACCTTGCAATGCGGAGAAATTACTGTTTGTGCATTTACAATATTCATTGATTTTTGCCATTGAATAACGTCCAGAAATGATTGAAGCTACTGACTGAATGAAAAGAGCTGGCATCTCACTCTCTTTGAATCTTGTTTATCACGCTAAGAGGAGCAGGAAAAAGCAAAAAATTTCAGAATTGCACCTTGCAATGCGGAGAAATTACTGTTTGTGCATTTACAATATTCATTGATTTTTGCCATTGAAAAACGTCCAGAAATTATTGAAGCTACTGACTGAATGAAAGGAGCTGGCATCTCACTCTCTTTGAATCTTCTTTATCATGCTAAGAGGAGCAGGAAAAAGCAAAAAATTTCAGAATTGCACCTTGCAATGCGGAGAAATTACTGTTTGTGCATTTACAATATTCATTGATTTTTGCCATTGAAAAACATCATGTTATTCATATACCAGAAATGATTGAAGCTACTGACTGAATGAAAGGAGCTGGCATCTCACTCTCTTTGAATCTTCTTTATCATGCTAAGAGGAGCAGGAAAAAGCAAAAAATTTCAGAATTGCACCTTGCAATGCGGAGAAATTACTGTTTGTGCATTTACAATATTCAATGATTTTTGCCATTGAAAAACGTCCAGAAATGATTGAAGCTACTGACTGAATGAAAGGAGCTGGCATCTCACTCTCTTTGAATCTTCTTTATCATGCTAAGAGGAGCAGGAAAAAGCAAAAAATTTCAGAATTGCACCTTGCAATGCGGAGAAATTACTGTTTGTGCATTTACAATATTCATTGATTTTTGCCATTGAAAAACGTCCAGAAATGATTGAAGCTACTGACTGAATGAAAGGAGCTGGCATCTCACTCTCTTTGAATCTTCTTTATCATGCTAAGAGGAGCAGGAAAAAGCAAAAAATTTCAGAATTGCACCTTGCAATGCGGAGAAATTACTGTTTGTGCATTTACAATATTCATTGATTTTTGCCATTGAAAAACATCATGTTATTCATATACCAGAAATGTTTGAAGCTACTGACTGAATGAAAGGAGCTGGCATCTCACTCTCTTTGAATCTTGTTTATCATGCTAAGAGGAGCAGGAAAAAGCAAAAAATTTCAGAATTGCACCTTGCAATGCGGAGAAATTACTGTTTGTGCATTTACAATATTCATTGATTTTTGCCATTGAAAAACATCATGTTATTCATATACCAGAAATGTTTGAAGCTACTGACTGAATGAAAGGAGCTGGCATCTCACTCTCTTTGAATCTTCTTTATCATGCTAAGAGGAGCAGGAAAAAGCAAAAAATTTCAGAATTGCACCTTGCAATGCGGAGAAATTACTGTTTGTGCATTTACAATATTCATTTATTTTTGCCATTGAAAAACGTCCAGAAATGATTGAAGCTACTGACTGAATGAAAGGAGCTGGCATCTCACTCTCTTTGAATCTTCTTTATCATGCTAAGAGGAGCAGGAAAAAGCAAAAAATTTCAGAATTGCACCTTGCAATGCGGAGAAATTACTGTTTGTGCATTTACAATATTCATTGATTTTTGCCATTGAAAAACGTCCAGAAATGATTGAAGCTACTGACTGAATGAAAGGAGCTGGCATCTCACTCTCTTTGAATCTTCTTTATCATGCTAAGAGGAGCAGGAAAAAGCAAAAAATTTCAGAATTGCACCTTGCAATGCGGAGAAATTACTGTTTGTGCATTTACAATATTCATTGATTTTTGCCATTGAAAAACGTCCAGAAATGATTGAAGCTACTGACTGAATGAAAGGAGCTGGCATCTCACTCTCTTTGAATCTTCTTTATCATGCTAAGAGGAGCAGGAAAAAGCAAAAAATTTCAGAATTGCACCTTGCAATGCGGAGAAATTACTGTTTGTGCATTTACAATATTCATTGATTTTTGCCATTGAAAAACATCATGTTATTCATATACCAGAAATGATTGAAGCTACTGACTGAATGAAAGGAGCTGGCATCTCACTCTCTTTGAATCTTCTTTATCATGCTAAGAGGAGCAGGAAAAAGCAAAAAATTTCAGAATTGCACCTTGCAATGCGGAGAAATTACTGTTTGTGCATTTACAATATTCATTGATTTTTGCCATTGAAAAACATCATGTTATTCATATACCAGAAATGATTGAAGCTACTGACTGAATGAAAGGAGCTGGCATCTCACTCTCTTTGAATCTTCTTTATCATGCTAAGAGGAGCAGGAAAAAGCAAAAAATTTCAGAATTGCACCTTGCAATGCGGAGAAATTACTGTTTGTGCATTTACAATATTCATTGATTTTTGCCATTGAAAAACATCATGTTATTCATATTCCAGAAATGATTGAAGCTACTGACTGAATGAAAGGAGCTGGCATCTCACTCTCTTTGAATCTTCTTTATCATGCTAAGAGGAGCAGGAAAAAGCAAAAAATTTCAGAATTGCACCTTGCAATGCGGAGAAATTACTGTTTGTGCATTTACAATATTCATTGATTTTTGCCATTGAAAAACATCATGTTATTCATATACCAGAAATGATTGAAGCTACTGACTGAATGAAAGGAGCTGGCATCTCACTCTCTTTGAATCTTCTTTATCATGCTAAGAGGAGCCGGAAAAAGCAAAAAATTTCAGAATTGCACCTTGCAATGCGGAGAAATTACTGTTTGTGCATTTACAATATTCATTGATTTTTGCCATTGAAAAACATCATGTTATTCATATTCCAGAAATGATTGAAGCTACTGACTGAATGAAAGGAGCTGGCATCTCACTCTCTTTGAATCTTCTTTATCATGCTAAGAGGAGCAGGAAAAAGCAAAAAATTTCAGAATTGCACCTTGCAATGCGGAGAAATTACTGTTTGTGCATTTACAATATTCAATGATTTTTGCCATTGAAAAACGTCCAGAAATGATTGAAGCTACTGACTGAATGAAAGGAGCTGGCATCTCACTCTCTTTGAATCTTCTTTATCATGCTAAGAGGAGCAGGAAAAAGCAAAAAATTTCAGAATTGCACCTTGCAATGCGGAGAAATTACTGTTTGTGCATTTACAATATTCATTGATTTTTGCCATTGAAAAACATCATGTTATTCATATACCAGAAATGTTTGAAGCTACTGACTGAATGAAAGGAGCTGGCATCTCACTCTCTTTGAATCTTCTTTATCATGCTAAGAGGAGCAGGAAAAAGCAAAAAATTTCAGAATTGCACCTTGCAATGCGGAGAAATTACTGTTTGTGCATTTACAATATTCATTGATTTTTGCCATTGAATAACGTCCAGAAATGATTGAAGCTACTGACTGAATGAAAAGAGCTGGCATCTCACTCTCTTTGAATCTTGTTTATCACGCTAAGAGGAGCAGGAAAAAGCAAAAAATTTCAGAATTGCACCTTGCAATGCGGAGAAATTACTGTTTGTGCATTTACAATATTCATTGATTTTTGCCATTGAAAAACGTCCAGAAATGATTGAAGCTACTGACTGAATGAAAGGAGCTGGCATCTCACTCTCTTTGAATCTTCTTTATCATGCTAAGAGGAGCAGGAAAAAGCAAAAAATTTCAGAATTGCACCTTGCAATGCGGAGAAATTACTGTTTGTGCATTTACAATATTCATTGATTTTTGCCATTGAAAAACATCATGTTATTCATATACCAGAAATGATTGAAGCTACTGACTGAATGAAAGGAGCTGGCATCTCACTCTCTTTGAATCTTCTTTATCATGCTAAGAGGAGCAGGAAAAAGCAAAAAATTTCAGAATTGCACCTTGCAATGCGGAGAAATTACTGTTTGTGCATTTACAATATTCAATGATTTTTGCCATTGAAAAACGTCCAGAAATGATTGAAGCTACTGACTGAATGAAAGGAGCTGGCATCTCACTCTCTTTGAATCTTCTTTATCATGCTAAGAGGAGCAGGAAAAAGCAAAAAATTTCAGAATTGCACCTTGCAATGCGGAGAAATTACTGTTTGTGCATTTACAATATTCATTGATTTTTGCCATTGAAAAACGTCCAGAAATGATTGAAGCTACTGACTGAATGAAAGGAGCTGGCATCTCACTCTCTTTGAATCTTCTTTATCATGCTAAGAGGAGCAGGAAAAAGCAAAAAATTTCAGAATTGCACCTTGCAATGCGGAGAAATTACTGTTTGTGCATTTACAATATTCATTGATTTTTGCCATTGAAAAACATCATGTTATTCATATACCAGAAATGTTTGAAGCTACTGACTGAATGAAAGGAGCTGGCATCTCACTCTCTTTGAATCTTCTTTATCATGCTAAGAGGAGCAGGAAAAAGCAAAAAATTTCAGAATTGCACCTTGCAATGCGGAGAAATTACTGTTTGTGCATTTACAATATTCATTGATTTTTGCCATTGAAAAACGTCCAGAAATGATTGTAGCTACTGACTGAATGAAAGGAGCTGGCATCTCACTCTCTTTGAATCTTCTTTATCATGCTAAGAGGAGCAGGAAAAAGCAAAAAAATTCAGAATTGCACCTTGCAATGCGGAGAAATTACTGTTTGTGCATTTACAATATTCATTGATTTTTGCCATTGAAAAACGTCCAGAAATGATTGAAGCTACTGACTGAATGAAAGGAGCTGGCATCTCACTCTCTTTGAATCTTGTTTATCATGCTAAGAGGAGCAGGAAAAAGCAAAAAATTTCAGAATTGCACCTTGCAATGCGGAGAAATTACTGTTTGTGCATTTACAATATTCATTGATTTTTGCCATTGAAAAACGTCCAGAAATGATTGAAGCTACTGACTGAATGAAAGGAGCTGGCATCTCACTCTCTTTGAATCTTCTTTATCATGCTAAGAGGAGCAGAAAAAAGCAAAAAATTTCAGAATTGCACCTTGCAATGCGGAGAAATTACTGTTTGTGCATTTACAATATTCATTGATTTTTGCCATTGAAAAACATCATGTTATTCATATTCCAGAAATGATTGAAGCTACTGACTGAATGAAAGGAGCTGGCATCTCACTCTCTTTGAATCTTCTTTATCATGCTAAGAGGAGCAGGAAAAAGCAAAAAATTTCAGAATTGCACCTTGCAATGCGGAGAAATTACTGTTTGTGCATTTACAATATTCAATGATTTTTGCCATTGAAAAACGTCCAGAAATGATTGAAGCTACTGACTGAATGAAAGGAGCTGGCATCTCACTCTCTTTGAATCTTGTTTATCATGCTAAGAGGAGCAGGAAAAAGCAAAAAATTTCAGAATTGCACCTTGCAATGCGGAGAAATTACTGTTTGTGCATTTACAATATTCATTGATTTTTGCCATTGAAAAACATCATGTTATTCATATACCAGAAATGTTTGAAGCTACTGACTGAATGAAAGGAGCTGGCATCTCACTCTCTTTGAATCTTCTTTATCATGCTAAGAGGAGCAGGAAAAAGCAAAAAATTTCAGAATTGCACCTTGCAATGCGGAGAAATTACTGTTTGTGCATTTACAATATTCATTGATTTTTGCCATTGAAAAACGTCCAGAAATGATTGTAGCTACTGACTGAATGAAAGGAGCTGGCATCTCACTCTCTTTGAATCTTCTTTATCATGCTAAGAGGAGCAGGAAAAAGCAAAAAATTTCAGAATTGCACCTTGCAATGCGGAGAAATTACTGTTTGTGCATTTACAATATTCATTGATTTTTGCCATTGAAAAACATCATGTTATTCATATACCAGAAATGTTTGAAGCTACTGACTGAATGAAAGGAGCTGGCATCTCACTCTCTTTGAATCTTCTTTATCATGCTAAGAGGAGCAGGAAAAAGCAAAAAATTTCAGAATTGCACCTTGCAATGCGGAGAAATTACTGTTTGTGCATTTACAATATTCATTGATTTTTGCCATTGAAAAAAGTCCAGAAATGATTGTAGCTACTGACTGAATGAAAGGAGCTGGCATCTCACTCTCTTTGAATCTTCTTTATCATGCTAAGAGGAGCAGGAAAAAGCAAAAAATTTCAGAATTGCACCTTGCAATGCGGAGAAATTACTGTTTGTGCATTTACAATATTCATTGATTTTTGCCATTGAAAAACGTCCAGAAATGATTGAAGCTACTGACTGAATGAAAGGAGCTGGCATCTCACTCTCTTTGAATCTTGTTTATCATGCTAAGAGGAGCAGGAAAAAGCAAAAAATTTCAGAATTGCACCTTGCAATGCGGAGAAATTACTGTTTGTGCATTTACAATATTCATTGATTTTTGCCATTGAAAAACGTCCAGAAATGATTGAAGCTACTGACTGAATGAAAGGAGCTGGCATCTCACTCTCTTTGAATCTTCTTTATCATGCTAAGAGGAGCAGAAAAAAGCAAAAAATTTCAGAATTGCACCTTGCAATGCGGAGAAATTACTGTTTGTGCATTTACAATATTCATTGATTTTTGCCATTGAAAAACATCATGTTATTCATATTCCAGAAATGATTGAAGCTACTGACTGAATGAAAGGAGCTGGCATCTCACTCTCTTTGAATCTTCTTTATCATGCTAAGAGGAGCAGGAAAAAGCAAAAAATTTCAGAATTGCACCTTGCAATGCGGAGATATTACTGTTTGTGCATTTACAATATTCAATGATTTTTGCCATTGAAAAACGTCCAGAAATGATTGAAGCTACTGACTGAATGAAAGGAGCTGGCATCTCACTCTCTTTGAATCTTCTTTATCATGCTAAGAGGAGCAGGAAAAAGCAAAAAATTTCAGAATTGCACCTTGCAATGCGGAGAAATTACTGTTTGTGCATTTACAATATTCATTGATTTTTGCCATTGAAAAACATCATGTTATTCATATACCAGAAATGTTTGAAGCTACTGACTGAATGAAAGGAGCTGGCATCTCACTCTCTTTGAATCTTCTTTATCATGCTAAGAGGAGCAGGAAAAAGCAAAAAATTTCAGAATTGCACCTTGCAATGCGGAGAAATTACTGTTTGTGCATTTACAATATTCATTGATTTTTGCCATTGAAAAACGTCCAGAAATGATTGTAGCTACTGACTGAATGAAAGGAGCTGGCATCTCACTCTCTTTGAATCTTCTTTATCATGCTAAGAGGAGCAGGAAAAAGCAAAAAATTTCAGAATTGCACCTTGCAATGCGGAGAAATTACTGTTTGTGCATTTACAATATTCAATGATTTTTGCCATTGAAAAACGTCCAGAAATGATTGAAGCTACTGACTGAATGAAAGGAGCTGGCATCTCACTCTCTTTGAATCTTCTTTATCATGCTAAGAGGAGCAGGAAAAAGCAAAAAATTTCAGAATTGCACCTTGCAATGCGGAGAAATTACTGTTTGTGCATTTACAATATTCATTGATTTTTGCCATTGAAAAACATCATGTTATTCATATACCAGAAATGTTTGAAGCTACTGACTGAAGGAAAGGAGCTGGCATCTCACTCTCTTTGAATCTTCTTTATCATGCTTAGAGGAGCAGGAAAAAGCAAAAAATTTCAGAATTGCACCTTGCAATGCGGAGAAATTACTGTTTGTGCATTTACAATATTCATTGATTTTTGCCATTGACAAACGTCCAGAAATGATTGAAGCTACTGACTGAATGAAAGGAGCTGGCATCTCACTCTCTTTGAATCTTGTTTATCATGCTAAGAGGAGCAGGAAAAAGCAAAAAATTTCAGAATTGCACCTTGCAATGCGGAGAAATTACTGTTTGTGCATTTACAATATTCATTGATTTTTGCCATTGAAAAACGTCCAGAAATGATTGAAGCTACTGACTGAATGAAAGGAGCTGGCATCTCATTCTCTTTGAATCTTCTTTATCATGCTAAGAGGAGCAGGAAAAAGCAAAACATTTCAGAATTGCACCTTGCAATGTGGAGAAATTACTGTTTGTGCATTTACAATATTCATTGATTTTTGCCATTGAAAAACATCATGTTATTCATATACCAGAAATGATTGAAGCTACTGACTGAATGAAAGGAGCTGGCATCTCACTCTCTTTGAATCTTCTTTATCATGCTAAGGTGAGCAGGAAAAAGCAAAAAAATTCAGAATTGCACCTTGCAATGCGGAGAAATTGCTGTTTGTGCATTTACAATATTCAATGATTTTTGCCATTGAAAAACGTCCAGAAATGATTGAAGCTACTGACTGAATGAAAGGAGCTGGCATCTCATTCTCTTTGAATCTTCTTTATCATGCTAAGAGGAGCAGGAAAAAGCAAAAAATTTCAGAATTGCACCTTGCAATGCGGAGAAATTACTGTTTGTGCATCTACAATATTCATTGATTTTTGCCATTGAAAAACATCATGTTATTCATATACCAGAAATGTTTGAAGCTACTGACTGAATGAAAGGAGCTGGCATCTCACTCTCTTTGAATCTTTTTTATCATGCTAAGAGGAGCAGGAAAAAGCAAAAAATTTCAGAATTGCACCTTGCAATGCGGAGAAATTACTGTTTGTGCATTTACAATATTCATTGATTTTTGCCATTGAAAAACGTCCAGAAATGATTGAAGCTACTGACTGAATGAAAGGAACTGGCATCTCACTCTCTTTGAATCTTGTTTATCATGCTAAGAGGAGCAGGAAAAAGCAAAAAATTTCAGAATTGCACCTTGCAATGCGGAGAAATTACTGTTTGTGCATTTACAATATTCATTGATTTTTGCCATTGAAAAACGTCCAGAAATGAGTGAAGCTACTGACTGAATGAAAGGAGCTGGCATCTCACTCTCTTTGAATCTTCTTTATCATGCTAAGAGGAGCAGGAAAAAGCAAAAAATTTCAGAATTGCACCTTGCAATGCGGAGAAATTACTGTTTGTGCATTTACAATATTCATTGATTTTTGCCATTGAAAAACATCATGTTATTCATATACCAGAAATGATTGAAGCTACTGACTGAATGAAAGGAGCTGGCATCTCATTCTCTTTGAATCTTCTTTATCATGCTAAGAGGAGCAGGAAAAAGCAAAAAATTTCAGAATTGCACCTTGCAATGCGGAGAAATTACTGTTTGTGCATTTACAATATTCAATGATTTTTGCCATTGAAAAACGTCCAGAAATGATTGAAGCTACTGACTGAATGAAAGGAGCTGGCATCTCACTCTCTTTGAATCTTGTTTATCATGCTAAGAGGAGCAGGAAAAAGCAAAAAATTTCAGAATTGCACCTTGCAATGCGGAGAAATTACTGTCTGTGCATTTACAATATTCATTGATTTTTGCCACTGAAAAACGTCCAGAAATGATTGAAGCTACTGACTGAATGAAAGGAGCTGGCATCTCACTCTCTTTGATTCTTCTTTATCATGCTAAGAGGAGCAGGAAAAAGCAAAAAATTTCAGAATTGCACCTTGCAATGTGGAGAAATTACTGTTTGTGCATTTACAATATTCATTGATTTTTGCCATTGAAAAACGTCCAGAAATGATTGAAGCTACTGACTGAATGAAAGGAGCTGGCATCTCACTCTCTTTGAATCTTCTTTATCATGCTAAGAGGAGCAGGAAAAAGCAAAAAATTTCAGAATTGCACCTTGCAATGCGGAGAAATTACTGTTTGTGCATTTACAATATTCATTGATTTTTGCCATTGAAAAACGTCCAGAAATGATTGAAGCTACTGACTGAATGAAAGGAGCTGGCATCTCATTCTCTTTGAATCTTCTTTATCATGCTAAGAGGAGCAGGAAAAAGCAAAAAATTTCAGAATTGCACCTTGCAATGCGGAGAAATTACTGTTTGTGCATTTACAATATTCATTGATTTTTGCCATTGAAAAACATCATGTTATTCATATACCAGAAATGATTGAAGCTACTGACTGAATGAAAGGAGCTGGCATCTCACTCTCTTTGAATCTTCTTTATCATGCTAAGGTGAGCAGGAAAAAGCAAAAAAATTCAGAATTGCACCTTGCAATGCGGAGAAATTGCTGTTTGTGCATTTACAATATTCAATGATTTTTGCCATTGAAAAACGTCCAGAAATGATTGAAGCTACTGACTGAATGAAAGGAGCTGGCATCTCACTCTCTTTGAATCTTCTTTATTATGCTAAGAGGAGCAGGAAAAAGCAAAAAATTTCAGAATTGCACCTTGCAATGCGGAGAAATTACTGTTTGTGCATCTACAATATTCATTGATTTTTGCCATTGAAAAACATGTTATTCATATACCAGAAATGTTTGAAGCTACTGACTGAATGAAAGGAGCTGGCATCTCACTCTCTTTGAATCTTTTTTATCATGCTAAGAGGAGCAGGAAAAAGCAAAAAATTTCAGAATTGCACCTTGCAATGCGGAGAAATTACTGTTTGTGCATTTACAATATTCAATGATTTTTGCCATTGAAAAACGTCCAGAAATGATTGAAGCTACAGACTGAATGAAAGGAGCTGGCATCTCACTCTCTTTGAATCTTCTTTATCATGCTAAGAGGAGCAGGAAAAAGCAAAAAATTTCAGAATTGCACCTTGCAATGCGGAGAAATTACTGTTTGTGCATTTACAATATTCATTGATTTTTGCCATTGAAAAACGTCCAGAAATGATTGAAGCTACTGACTGAATGAAAGGAGCTGGCATCTCACTCTCTTTGAATCTTCTTTATCATGCTAAGAGGAGCAGGAAAAAGCAAAAAATTTCAGAATTGCACCTTGCAATGCGGAGAAATTACTGTTTGTGCATTTACAATATTCATTGATTTTTGCCATTGAAAAACGTCCAGAAATGATTGAAGCTACTGACTGAATGAAAGGAGCTGGCATCTCACTCTCTTTGAATCTTCTTTATCATGCTAAGAGGAGCAGGAAAAAGCAAAACATTTCAGAATTGCACCTTGCAATGCGGAGAAATTACTGTTTGTGCATTTACAATATTCATTGATTTTTGCCATTGAAAAACGTCCAGAAATGATTGAAGCTACTGACTGAATGAAAGGAGCTGGCATCTCACTCTCTTTGAATCTTGTTTATCATGCTAAGAGGAGCAGGAAAAAGCAAAAAATTTCAGAATTGCACCTTGCAATGCGGAGAAATTACTGTTTGTGCATTTACAATATTCATTGATTTTTGCCATTGAAAAACGTCCAGAAATGATTGAAGCTACTGACTGAATGAAAGGAGCTGGCATCTCACTCTCTTTGAATCTTCTTTATCATGCTAAGAGGAGCAGGAAAAAGCAAAAAATTTCAGAATTGCACCTTGCAATGCGGAGAAATTACTGTTTGTGCATTTACAATATTCATTGATTTTTGCCATTGAAAAACGTCCAGAAATGATTGAAGCTACTGACTGAATGAAAGGAGCTGGCATCTCACTCTCTTTGAATCTTGTTTATCATGCTAAGAGGAGCAGGAAAAAGCAAAAATTTCAGAATTGCACCTTGTAATGCGGAGAAATTACTGTTTGTGCATTTACAATATTCAATGATTTTTGCCATTGAAAAACGTCCAGAAATGATTGAAGCTACTGACTGAATGAAAGGAGCTGGCATCTCACTCTCTTTGAATCTTCTTTACCATGCTAAGAGGAGCAGGAAAAAGCAAAAAATTTCAGAATTGCACCTTGCAATGTGGAGAAATTACTGTTTGTGCATTTACAATATTCATTGATTTTTGCCATTGAAAAACATCATGTTATTCATATACCAGAAATGTTTGAAGCTACTGACTGAATGAAAGGAGCTGGCATCTCACTCTCTTTGAATCTTCTTTATCATGCTAAGAGGAGCAGGAAAAAGCAAAAAATTTCAGAATTGCACCTTGCAATGCGGAGAAATTACTGTCTGTGCATTTACAATATTCATTGATTTTTGCCACTGAAAAACGTCCAGAAATGATTGAAGCTACTGACTGAATGAAAGGAGCTGGCATCTCACTCTCTTTGATTCTTCTTTATCATGCTAAGAGGAGCAGGAAAAAGCAAAAAATTTCAGAATTGCACCTTGCAATGTGGAGAAATTACTGTTTGTGCATTTACAATATTCATTGATTTTTGCCATTGAAAAACGTCCAGAAATGATTGAAGCTACTGACTGAATGAAAGGAGCTGGCATCTCACTCTCTTTGAATCTTCTTTATCATGCTAAGAGGAGCAGGAAAAAGCAAAAAATTTCAGAATTGCACCTTGCAATGCGGAGAAATTACTGTTTGTGCATTTACAATATTCATTGATTTTTGCCATTGAAAAACATCATGTTATTCATATACCAGAAATGTTTGAAGCTACTGACTGAAGGAAAGGAGCTGGCATCTCACTCTCTTTGAATCTTCTTTATCATGCTTAGAGGAGCAGGAAAAAGCAAAAAATTTCAGAATTGCACCTTGCAATGCGGAGAAATTACTGTTTGTGCATTTACAATATTCATTGATTTTTGCCATTGAAAAACGTCCAGAAATGATTGAAGCTACTGACTGAATGAAAGGAGCTGGCATCTCACTCTCTTTGAATCTTGTTTATCATGCTAAGAGGAGCAGGAAAAAGCAAAAAATTTCAGAATTGCACCTTGCAATGCGGAGAAATTACTGTTTGTGCATTTACAATATTCATTGATTTTTGCCATTGAAAAACGTCCAGAAATGATTGAAGCTACTGACTGAATGAAAGGAGCTGGCATCTCATTCTCTTTGAATCTTCTTTATCATGCTAAGAGGAGCAGGAAAAAGCAAAAAATTTCAGAATTGCACCTTGCAATGCGGAGAAATTACTGTTTGTGCATTTACAATATTCATTGATTTTTGCCATTGAAAAACATCATGTTATTCATATACCAGAAATGATTGAAGCTACTGACTGAATGAAAGGAGCTGGCATCTCACTCTCTTTGAATCTTCTTTATCATGCTAAGATGAGCAGGAAAAAGCAAAAAATTTCAGAATTGCACCTTGCAATGCGGAGAAATTACTGTTTGTGCATTTACAATATTCAATGATTTTTGCCATTGAAAAACGTCCAGAAATGATTGAAGCTACTGACTGAATGAAAGGAGCTGGCATCTCACTCTCTTTGAATCTTCTTTATCATGCTAAGAGGAGCAGGAAAAAGCAAAAAATTTCAGAATTGCACCTTGCAATGCGGAGAAATTACTGTTTGTGCATCTACAATATTCATTGATTTTTGCCATTGAAAAACATCATGTTATTCATATACCAGAAATGTTTGAAGCTACTGACTGAATGAAAGGAGCTGGCATCTCCCTCTCTTTGAATCTTTTTTATCATGCTAAGAGGAGCAGGAAAAAGCAAAAAATTTCAGAATTGCACCTTGCAATGCGGAGAAATTACTGTTTGTGCATTTACAATATTCATTGATTTTTGCCATTGAAAAACGTCCAGAAATGATTGAAGCTACTGACTGAATGAAAGGAGCTGGCATCTCACTCTCTTTGAATCTTGTTTATCATGCTAAGAGGAGCAGGAAAAAGCAAAAAATTTCAGAATTGCACCTTGCAATGTGGAGAAATTACTGTTTGTGCATTTACAATATTCATTGATTTTTGCCATTGAAAAACGTCCAGAAATGATTGAAGCTACTAACTGAATGAAAGGAGCTGGCATCTCACTCTCTTTGAATCTTCTTTATCATGCTAAGAGGAGCAGGAAAAAGCAAAAAATTTCAGAATTGCACCTTGCAATGCGGAGAAATTACTGTTTGTGCATTTACAATATTCATTGATTTTTGCCATTGAAAAACATCATGTTATTCATATACCAGAAATGATTGAAGCTACTGACTGAATGAAAGGAGCTGGCATCTCATTCTCTTTGAATCTTCTTTATCATGCTAAGAGGAGCAGGAAAAAGCAAAAAATTTCAGAATTGCACCTTGCAATGCGGAGAAATTACTGTTTGTGCATTTACAATATTCATTGATTTTTGCCATTGAAAAACGTCCAGAAATGATTGAAGCTACTGACTGAATGAAAGGAGCTGGCATCTCACTCTCTTTGAATCTTCTTTATCATGCTAAGAGGAGCAGGAAAAAGCAAAAAATTTCAGAATTGCACCTTGCAATGCGGAGAAATTACTGTTTGTGCATTTACAATATTCATTGATTTTTGCCATTGAAAAACGTCCAGAAATGATTGAAGCTACTGACTGAATGAAAGGAGCTGGCATCTCACTCTCTTTGAATCTTCTTTATCATGCTAAGAGGAGCAGGAAAAAGCAAAAAATTTCAGAATTGCACCTTGCAATGCGGAGAAATTACTGTTTGTGCATTTACAATATTCATTGATTTTTGCCATTGAAAAACGTCCAGAAATGATTGAAGCTACTGACTGAATGAAAGGAGCTGGCATCTCACTCTCTTTGAATCTTGTTTATCATGCTGAGGAGCAGGAAAAAGCAAAAAATTTCAGAATTGCACCTTGCAATGCGGAGAAATTACTGTTTGTGCATTTACAATATTCATTGATTTTTGCCATTGAAAAACGTCCAGAAATGATTGAAGCTACTGACTGAATGAAAGGAGCTGGCATCTCACTCTCTTTGAATCTTCTTTATCATGCTAAGAGGAGCAGGAAAAAGCAAAAAATTTCAGAATTGCACCTTGCAATGCGGAGAAATTACTGTTTGTGCATTTACAATATTCATTGATTTTTGCCATTGAAAAACGTCCAGAAATGATTGAAGCTACTGACTGAATGAAAGGAGCTGGCATCTCACTCTCTTTGAATCTTGTTTATCATGCTAAGAGGAGCAGGAAAAAGCAAAAAATTTCAGAATTGCACCTTGCAATGCGGAGAAATTACTGTTTGTGCATTTACAATATTCATTGATTTTTGCCATTGAAAAACGTCCAGAAATGATTGAAGCTACTGACTGAATGAAAGGAGCTGGCATCTCATTCTCTTTGAATCTTCTTTATCATGCTAAGAGGAGCAGGAAAAAGCAAAAAATTTCAGAATTGCACCTTGCAATGCGGAGAAATTACTGTTTGTGCATTTACAATATTCATTGATTTTTGCCATTGAAAAACATCATGTTATTCATATACCAGAAATGATTGAAGCTACTGACTGAATGAAAGGAGCTGGCATCTCACTCTCTTTGAATCTTCTTTATCATGCTAAGATGAGCAGGAAAAAGCAAAAAATTTCAGAATTGCACCTTGCAATGCGGAGAAATTACTGTTTGTGCATTTACAATATTCAATGATTTTTGCCATTGAAAAACGTCCAGAAATGATTGAAGCTACTGACTGAATGAAAGGAGCTGGCATCTCACTCTCTTTGAATCTTCTTTATCATGCTAAGAGGAGCAGGAAAAAGCAAAAAATTTCAGAATTGCACCTTGCAATGCGGAGAAATTACTGTTTGTGCATCTACAATATTCATTGATTTTTGCCATTGAAAAACATCATGTTATTCATATACCAGAAATGTTTGAAGCTACTGACTGAATGAAAGGAGCTGGCATCTCACTCTCTTTGAATCTTTTTTATCATGCTAAGAGGAGCAGGAAAAAGCAAAAAATTTCAGAATTGCACCTTGCAATGCGGAGAAATTACTGTTTGTGCATTTACAATATTCATTGATTTTTGCCATTGAAAAACGTCCAGAAATGATTGAAGCTACTGACTGAATGAAAGGAGCTGGCATCTCACTCTCTTTGAATCTTGTTTATCATGCTAAGAGGAGCAGGAAAAAGCAAAAAATTTCAGAATTGCACCTTGCAATGTGGAGAAATTACTGTTTGTGCATTTACAATATTCATTGATTTTTGCCATTGAAAAACGTCCAGAAATGATTGAAGCTACTGACTGAATGAAAGGAGCTGGCATCTCACTCTCTTTGAATCTTCTTTATCATGCTAAGAGGAGCAGGAAAAAGCAAAAAATTTCAGAATTGCACCTTGCAATGCGGAGAAATTACTGTTTGTGCATTTACAATATTCATTGATTTTTGCCATTGAAAAACATCATGTTATTCATATACCAGAAATGATTGAAGCTACTGACTGAATGAAAGGAGCTGGCATCTCATTCTCTTTGAATCTTCTTTATCATGCTAAGAGGAGCAGGAAAAAGCAAAAAATTTCAGAATTGCACCTTGCAATGCGGAGAAATTACTGTTTGTGCATTTACAATATTCATTGATTTTTGCCATTGAAAAACGTCCAGAAATGATTGAAGCTACTGACTGAATGAAAGGAGCTGGCATCTCACTCTCTTTGAATCTTCTTTATCATGCTAAGAGGAGCAGGAAAAAGCAAAAAATTTCAGAATTGCACCTTGCAATGCGGAGAAATTACTGTTTGTGCATTTACAATATTCATTGATTTTTGCCATTGAAAAACGTCCAGAAATGATTGAAGCTACTGACTGAATGAAAGGAGCTGGCATCTCACTCTCTTTGAATCTTCTTTATCATGCTAAGAGGAGCAGGAAAAAGCAAAAAATTTCAGAATTGCACCTTGCAATGCGGAGAAATTACTGTTTGTGCATTTACAATATTCATTGATTTTTGCCATTGAAAAACGTCCAGAAATGATTGAAGCTACTGACTGAATGAAAGGAGCTGGCATCTCACTCTCTTTGAATCTTGTTTATCATGCTGAGGAGCAGGAAAAAGCAAAAAATTTCAGAATTGCACCTTGCAATGCGGAGAAATTACTGTTTGTGCATTTACAATATTCATTGATTTTTGCCATTGAAAAACGTCCAGAAATGATTGAAGCTACTGACTGAATGAAAGGAGCTGGCATCTCACTCTCTTTGAATCTTCTTTATCATGCTAAGAGGAGCAGGAAAAAGCAAAAAATTTCAGAATTGCACCTTGCAATGCGGAGAAATTACTGTTTGTGCATTTACAATATTCATTGATTTTTGCCATTGAAAAACGTCCAGAAATGATTGAAGCTACTGACTGAATGAAAGGAGCTGGCATCTCACTCTCTTTGAATCTTTTTTATCATGCTAAGAGGAGCAGGAAAAAGCAAAAAATTTCAGAATTGCACCTTGCAATGCGGAGAAATTACTGTTTGTGCATTTACAATATTCATTGATTTTTGCCATTGAAAAACGTCCAGAAATGATTGAAGCTACTGACTGAATGAAAGGAGCTGGCATCTCACTCTCTTTGAATCTTGTTTATCATGCTAAGAGGAGCAGGAAAAAGCAAAAAATTTCAGAATTGCACCTTGCAATGTGGAGAAATTACTGTTTGTGCATTTACAATATTCATTGATTTTTGCCATTGAAAAACGTCCAGAAATGATTGAAGCTACTGACTGAATGAAAGGAGCTGGCATCTCACTCTCTTTGAATCTTCTTTATCATGCTAAGAGGAGCAGGAAAAAGCAAAAAATTTCAGAATTGCACCTTGCAATGCGGAGAAATTACTGTTTGTGCATTTACAATATTCATTGATTTTTGCCATTGAAAAACATCATGTTATTCATATACCAGAAATGATTGAAGCTACTGACTGAATGAAAGGAGCTGGCATCTCATTCTCTTTGAATCTTCTTTATCATGCTAAGAGGAGCAGGAAAAAGCAAAAAATTTCAGAATTGCACCTTGCAATGCGGAGAAATTACTGTTTGTGCATTTACAATATTCATTGATTTTTGCCATTGAAAAACGTCCAGAAATGATTGAAGCTACTGACTGAATGAAAGGAGCTGGCATCTCACTCTCTTTGAATCTTCTTTATCATGCTAAGAGGAGCAGGAAAAAGCAAAAAATTTCAGAATTGCACCTTGCAATGCGGAGAAATTACTGTTTGTGCATTTACAATATTCATTGATTTTTGCCATTGAAAAACGTCCAGAAATGATTGAAGCTACTGACTGAATGAAAGGAGCTGGCATCTCACTCTCTTTGAATCTTCTTTATCATGCTAAGAGGAGCAGGAAAAAGCAAAAAATTTCAGAATTGCACCTTGCAATGCGGAGAAATTACTGTTTGTGCATTTACAATATTCATTGATTTTTGCCATTGAAAAACGTCCAGAAATGATTGAAGCTACTGACTGAATGAAAGGAGCTGGCATCTCACTCTCTTTGAATCTTGTTTATCATGCTGAGGAGCAGGAAAAAGCAAAAAATTTCAGAATTGCACCTTGCAATGCGGAGAAATTACTGTTTGTGCATTTACAATATTCATTGATTTTTGCCATTGAAAAACGTCCAGAAATGATTGAAGCTACTGACTGAATGAAAGGAGCTGGCATCTCACTCTCTTTGAATCTTCTTTATCATGCTAAGAGGAGCAGGAAAAAGCAAAAAATTTCAGAATTGCACCTTGCAATGCGGAGAAATTACTGTTTGTGCATTTACAATATTCATTGATTTTTGCCATTGAAAAACGTCCAGAAATGATTGAAGCTACTGACTGAATGAAAGGAGCTGGCATCTCACTCTCTTTGAATCTTGTTTATCATGCTAAGAGGAGCAGGAAAAAGCAAAAAATTTCAGAATTGCACCTTGCAATGTGGAGAAATTACTGTTTGTGCATTTACAATATTCATTGATTTTTGCCATTGAAAAACGTCCAGAAATGATTGAAGCTACTGACTGAATGAAAGGAGCTGGCATCTCACTCTCTTTGAATCTTGTTTATCATGCTAAGAGGAGCAGGAAAAAGCAAAAAATTTCAGAATTGCACCTTGCAATGCGGAGAAATTACTGTTTGTGCATTTACAATATTCATTGATTTTTGCCATTGAAAAACGTCCAGAAATGATTGAAGCTACTGACTGAATGAAAGGAGCTGGCATCTCATTCTCTTTGAATCTTCTTTATCATGCTAAGAGGAGCAGGAAAAAGCAAAAAATTTCAGAATTGCACCTTGCAATGCGGAGAAATTACTGTTTGTGCATTTACAATATTCATTGATTTTTGCCATTGAAAAACATCATGTTATTCATATACCAGAAATGATTGAAGCTACTGACTGAATGAAAGGAGCTGGCATCTCACTCTCTTTGAATCTTCTTTATCATGCTAAGATGAGCAGGAAAAAGCAAAAAATTTCAGAATTGCACCTTGCAATGCGGAGAAATTACTGTTTGTGCATTTACAATATTCAATGATTTTTGCCATTGAAAAACGTCCAGAAATGATTGAAGCTACTGACTGAATGAAAGGAGCTGGCATCTCACTCTCTTTGAATCTTCTTTATCATGCTAAGAGGAGCAGGAAAAAGCAAAAAATTTCAGAATTGCACCTTGCAATGCGGAGAAATTACTGTTTGTGCATCTACAATATTCATTGATTTTTGCCATTGAAAAACATCATGTTATTCATATACCAGAAATGTTTGAAGCTACTGACTGAATGAAAGGAGCTGGCATCTCCCTCTCTTTGAATCTTTTTTATCATGCTAAGAGGAGCAGGAAAAAGCAAAAAATTTCAGAATTGCACCTTGCAATGCGGAGAAATTACTGTTTGTGCATTTACAATATTCATTGATTTTTGCCATTGAAAAACGTCCAGAAATGATTGAAGCTACTGACTGAATGAAAGGAGCTGGCATCTCACTCTCTTTGAATCTTGTTTATCATGCTAAGAGGAGCAGGAAAAAGCAAAAAATTTCAGAATTGCACCTTGCAATGTGGAGAAATTACTGTTTGTGCATTTACAATATTCATTGATTTTTGCCATTGAAAAACGTCCAGAAATGATTGAAGCTACTAACTGAATGAAAGGAGCTGGCATCTCACTCTCTTTGAATCTTCTTTATCATGCTAAGAGGAGCAGGAAAAAGCAAAAAATTTCAGAATTGCACCTTGCAATGCGGAGAAATTACTGTTTGTGCATTTACAATATTCATTGATTTTTGCCATTGAAAAACATCATGTTATTCATATACCAGAAATGATTGAAGCTACTGACTGAATGAAAGGAGCTGGCATCTCATTCTCTTTGAATCTTCTTTATCATGCTAAGAGGAGCAGGAAAAAGCAAAAAATTTCAGAATTGCACCTTGCAATGCGGAGAAATTACTGTTTGTGCATTTACAATATTCATTGATTTTTGCCATTGAAAAACGTCCAGAAATGATTGAAGCTACTGACTGAATGAAAGGAGCTGGCATCTCACTCTCTTTGAATCTTCTTTATCATGCTAAGAGGAGCAGGAAAAAGCAAAAAATTTCAGAATTGCACCTTGCAATGCGGAGAAATTACTGTTTGTGCATTTACAATATTCATTGATTTTTGCCATTGAAAAACGTCCAGAAATGATTGAAGCTACTGACTGAATGAAAGGAGCTGGCATCTCACTCTCTTTGAATCTTCTTTATCATGCTAAGAGGAGCAGGAAAAAGCAAAAAATTTCAGAATTGCACCTTGCAATGCGGAGAAATTACTGTTTGTGCATTTACAATATTCATTGATTTTTGCCATTGAAAAACGTCCAGAAATGATTGAAGCTACTGACTGAATGAAAGGAGCTGGCATCTCACTCTCTTTGAATCTTGTTTATCATGCTGAGGAGCAGGAAAAAGCAAAAAATTTCAGAATTGCACCTTGCAATGCGGAGAAATTACTGTTTGTGCATTTACAATATTCATTGATTTTTGCCATTGAAAAACGTCCAGAAATGATTGAAGCTACTGACTGAATGAAAGGAGCTGGCATCTCACTCTCTTTGAATCTTCTTTATCATGCTAAGAGGAGCAGGAAAAAGCAAAAAATTTCAGAATTGCACCTTGCAATGCGGAGAAATTACTGTTTGTGCATTTACAATATTCATTGATTTTTGCCATTGAAAAACGTCCAGAAATGATTGAAGCTACTGACTGAATGAAAGGAGCTGGCATCTCACTCTCTTTGAATCTTGTTTATCATGCTAAGAGGAGCAGGAAAAAGCAAAAAATTTCAGAATTGCACCTTGCAATGCGGAGAAATTACTGTTTGTGCATTTACAATATTCATTGATTTTTGCCATTGA